>NC_134826.1:98322643-98608718 GCF_004210375.1 Tachypleus tridentatus
TGAGTGCCTTCATACATATTGACTCAAGGTATTTCACAAAGTATGAGTATCCATCTTTACACCTTTATTCTTACTGTGGAAATCTTTGTCACTGTTCCATCAATCAGCACACAAAGATGTACCTTACCCATCATTTGGTCATCAGATAGTAGACTGGTTCTCACTGCAGCTCTGTTGCATCCAGTGTCTTGTATGACTTCCACACTTTTGTTAACGACATGGACTTCATTTATTGGTATTTTTCTAATTTGTTGACATCTCTCAATGTTTGTCACACCCTTTGATTATCACTGGTAGTGTTAACCAGTTTGTAAAATAGAGCTGACTATCAATCATGCACCACTTAATCATGATGATAGCATTTCCTTCTTGTGGTAAATATGATGAGTTGTCTTCATTTTATTTCTTCTTGCAGCAGCAGTACGCATGGTGACAGTTACATTTTTTCTTGTTTTTTGCCAACACAATTTTCATAGGTAACTTCAAGTGCTTTATGTTGAGATTTCTACTGTTCATTATAAGCACAACACCCTTCTTCTTTTTGTCCCTTTACTCCTTTTTATCTTTGATAGCATCCATCTTTTGGTCAGCTGCTGCTGATTTCTACTTTAAGTGGCTATCCTTGGACTTGCCAGTTATTATCCCTCTTTGGGTTTCCATATATTGTTCTGCCAGTTTGATCATTTAGTCCATGTCTTTTAGTGCTCTCTCCTTTAAGAATAGTGACATTTCAGTACAGCATGTGCTCATGAGCTGCTTACGTATCAGTAAATATGTCAGTCATTCAAAACTATATTCATAACTGGTCATGTCAGTTCACCTTGTAAAATAGTTCCTCAGACTCAAAATAAAATTTCCCCACTTTCAAAATTGATATTTCTGAACTTTCACCAAAAACCTTTCTGAGTTAGCTCATACCATTTCAACAAGGTCACTTAATTTTTCACAGTCCATATTCTGAAATTGTAGGTTATTTCTAAACAAATTATTACAAATATGCTTATTATTATCTAATGATCATAATTCGAAATATAATTGACAATCATGTTTGTTTTATTTTTTTTGTTTTAAGAATTAAAAGTGGATTAAAATGTCTTAGTCCTTTGAAATTATGTCATCACTCACTAATAAATTGGTGATTATTGTGCTCTACAGTCTTGGGATCATAATTGTTAGTCATATATGGACCTCGCGGTCTATATGTTGTTTTAGGTAGAAAAGCTAATGCGTGCACCACTAAAGGAAAGAATTATCATTTTGAAATATTTTCTTTATAGGAAAGTATCATATCCGTATTTCGGTTTTGTAAACTCATGAACAGAAACGATTATTCATGATTCACTCTCTCTTTCTTTTTCTTGGCGTTATTCAAGGACTTCTTACTTAACTGTATCAATAACTTTCTCTAGAAGAGTTCTTTTAAATTTGGTGGTAATTGCTGTACTGTTTTAATGTCTTTTATTGTTGAGTGAGTTGTTTAGAATTATTCAGCACAGAATAAAATGCAAAAGTATACGTTACGTCTACCTATTTATAACGAATGAGTTTCATTTTTTGGACTGAAGCTCTACAAGGTAGCTTAACTAATATTTACTGTTAGGATTAAGTCCAGAGTAGATGCTAATACAACAATTTCACTTACTTTATAATTGTTCGCAAACCATTTGTTAATACTTCGTAAAAACATAAACTTAGTATTTCTTAACAGAATTAACTGACAGAATAACAAGTTAAATCAAATAATAAATCACTACCTCAAACTAACTGCAATTTAGTAAAAGAATCAAAATTCAGTAATAGCCTACACCAGATTAGCTCATGTTTCATACTGCTCAAAGTATTTTAAAATTTTAGAGACGTAATGCAATACACTCATCACTGTAACTGAGCGTATATGCCTACTGCTAATCCTAATTAGTGTAAAATAAGAATGCAAGCCTTAAACGTAAACAAAGAAAATCCAGAGTGTAAACAGAGAAATGAAACTTATTTAATTTATGCAGTTACTTTTCCGTCATGAGTAATGTTAAAAAACTGCCGAGTAAAGTAAACAAAAGGCATTGCTTTTCTCATTTTAATAATAGTATATTCAAAATTAAGCTTCTGTAACGCCAGGTCCGTATCGAGATGCTAATAGTAAATGTTGCTGATGTTATTTTCACCAGTAGTTTACGTTATTGGCATCAATTAGTTATTAAATGTTCTATAACTTTGTTCTTTTGTATCCTTTTATTTTTCTCTGTTCCTGATTTTTGTGGTAATTTTGTGTTAGGGTTATGTCCCAATACACCAGTTTCGTATCAAGAGACAATTTTTTCTATTATTGTAGTTGCTCGATTGTTTTCTTATTTTCATTTTTATCATACTTTATGGTTATTGTTATTTTTGTATTCTTCTTTTCGTTGTTGTTTTTTTTTGCTATATAACTATTTCTACAATGTCTCTTCTCGGCTAAATAGCTTTCGTTTTAACGTCTTTCCAAAGAACCAATATGGCTATCCTAACTTCTAAATGGGCTATCAACATTATTTCTTACTGATCTCTCTGTTATTGAACATAACGAAAACATTTGAGTTTGGTTTGAATATTGCTACAGAATTACAAACACTCAAATGCGTGCAATTTCGACCTTATCATAGTTTCATTTCATCCCTATCACATACTTACTATATCTTGTTATAGCACATCCGGTATATTTGTTTGTTTTTTAATTTTGCGCAAAGCTACTAGAGGGCTATCTGCGCTAGCCGTCCCTAATTTTGCAGAGTAAGACTAGAGGGAAGGCAGCTAGTCATCACTACCTACCGCCAACTCTTGGGCTACTCTTTTACCAACGAATAGTGGGATTTATCGTCACATTATAACGCTCCCAGGCTGAAAGGGCGAGCATGTTTGGTGCGACTGGGATTTGAACCCTTAACCCATCTGGCCATGCCGGGCCTCAGCACATCCGCAAAAAGTAAATATAAAAAATAAGATAAAAAACTGAAATCGGACTGTAAGGGGGAGGAGTGTAGTTGAAATAGCGTAATTTGGGGTTAAAAATCGGAATGATTTCGCCCAAATAGGAATGGCTGGAATCTTTGTGTAACATAACGTGATTTTAAACCTTCTTGTAGCTAAACAAGAGTACAAAATTTTGAACTAAAAACATAACTTACATCAGTAATTATCCATGGAATTTATATAATTTAATCTTTCAGATTCAAGCGTGTGTAGATGTTTAAGGAAAAACAAACAAACAAACTTTTTATGCAAGTTTTTGGCTGTTCTTTCTTGGGTTTTCAATATCTTTCATTGCAGTTTGCTTTAGGTTTTGATTCGACACTATTTATTCTGCTCTAACAATTCAAATAGCCTCTTTGTTATTTACCTTGTAACTACTGAAGGAAGTACGTTAATCAAATTGGACGTAAGGAAACTGTAATATATTTATTGGAATTCATTATTTGCCAAAAGTCTTTTTACTGCCTCCACTTATAACTAGCAAACTACTAGATCGATTGTCATTAAAAGTTTATTCTTTTCGGATCTGACCCAGGCAATTCAGTGTTGTTGTTGACTCCTCCTATTTTATACTCTGGGGACTTTATGTTTCTCTAGTGCGTTGAACAGGTACGACACCTATTGAAGTGTAAAGTATGGACTAATTAAGGACATGAAAATGGATTGGATAATAGGACTATTTAGTTTAAGAAAAACTGATACACATAATTTGTAGAGCATGCTTTTAATTTTGCAATATATATGAATTATTTTAATAAGACTTTTAAGTATTGTCGAACTTACTGCTATTCTTAAACAATGTACAGAAAAGTATGAATATCACGTGCTTTTTTATCACGTCTGTCAAATTTAGTAGAATCTTTGACAGTCTGAATCCCCATTTTACTCAAGGATCGACGAGGCTAAGTCGAAATTCATCATAAAGGAACAGAGAACATTTGAGTGTTGAATATGTTGAGGACAAAGAAAAATTTAGAAAATATACCTGTTCGAAAATTTGTAGGGGAACCGAAATATAAACAATTGTTTTTACAGTTCTCTTCTAAAACATGATTAAAAGCAGATATCTCTTCTGGATGATTCACAAATAAACTCTGTTTAAAGAGGTATATAGGGTGTCGAAACACTAGAGTGTATCCACAAAGAAATTGACACATGGATTATTTTGTATGCAAGAATTGTTGAGTGCGTAAATGACACAAATATGATTGTACAATGCATCTATTATGTAAGTAAATGCATATTTATCAAAGATATGTAGGAGAGGACAGGGCTGGATATGTGCTTATCTTGAACAAATTGTATACGTTGTGTTGGTGAGTGTGAAGATTTCTACAACCAGAGGCACGTTTCTTCGTTACAGGAACACATTCTTGAATCACAATTCAACTGTTTGAATTGGCAACGTGATTATTAAAGTAAAAATAAGTAAGTTAATGAGAGACAAGACAAATCTGTTTGATGCAGGGGAAATAGTCTTTCAATGCCGTAGCATTCACGTGACCCGTATAACCTGGTTAATGACGGAGAAAACGTTAAATTTATCTTCCTGAGGCGCGTGAATCTGTAACACAAATTCTACAGACAACAGATACTTTTCTTACCTAACTATCCATATGTTTCTTTTCATTACTTCAGTCAAGTAATTAACATCGTTAGAACTACACATAACATCATTAAATAACTTAGTGAGATATTGGAGACGCTGGAATAATTATCGGTCTGTCTATGCAATGAATCATCGTTTCGTACAACCTTCGTCAAGTAAGTGTCAATTTCAGGTTTAACAAGGAAAAGTATATAGAATTTTGCATTGATGCTATCAAGTCACATGAAAAACGTTTAGCACGGTTTGGAGCAAAACCGGCGTATAAAGTGACTATATTAAAGTTATAAAGAAATTTAAAAGTGTTATGCCCTAGTTAGAGAAGAATTAGCGAATGGTATAGCATTGTGAATGTTATCAAGTCATTTAAAAATGTTTTGCGTGGTTTAGAATAGAAATTTTAAAATAATAAATTTATTTTAATTTGTTCCGGTTGCGTTGGAGCAAAATTAACAAGCAGAGTGACTTTGTAAGTGTTTTCACGACATTTTAAACCTGTAATGAGTTGTTTGAGGCAGAACTGGTAAGTAGATTATATGTGTGAATACTTTTAATTTATTTAAAAGTGTGCTGCTTGGAATATGGTGGAATTGGCAAATAGAGTGACTGTGTAAATGTTATAAAGCCAGATGAAAGTGTGTTGCCTGAGTTGGAGCAAAATTGGTCCGTAGAGTGATTATTAATATATAGTAGAAGAAACTAGTTCTTATGATTAGCCTTCTAGTGACACAGCAGAATGTCTGTGGATTTACAACTCTAGAAAACGCGGTGGACAGATAAAAGTAACCTATTGTGTACATAGTTTGTGCTTAACTTGAAACAATCAAGCAAACAAAATACTGTTAAATTAGGAACTCAATGAGGCTTAACTTTTCTTTTTTTAAGTAAGGTTTGAACATTAATAATTTACTATGATTTTAGAAAAAAACATCATTTTTCTCATGAGCATTTTGGAAAAAGTGTCCGTAACCCTTATTTACCAACATTATTTTATACCATTCACAGCCGCTTTGGTTTACATATTGGCCCGGCATGGTCAAGCGTGTTAGGGCGTGCGACTCGTAATCTGAGGGTCGCGCCAAACATGCTTGCCCTTTTAGCCGTGGGGGCGTTATAATGTGACGGTCAATCCCACTATTCGTTGGTAAAAGAGTAGCCTAAGAGTTGGCGGTGGGTGGTGATGACTAGCTGCCTTTCCTCTAGTCTTACACTCCTAAATTAGGGACGGCTAGCACAGATAGCCCTCGAGTAGCTTTGTGCGAAATTCCAAAAAACAAACAGGTTTACATATTACATAACACTAATTGATTTTATTTAAAATTTTTTAGTCCCAAAAACACTAAATAAAAATAATTAAAATATAAAACACTAATTTCCCATGTAAAATGCTCAGTGGACGCCAATAATAATTAATGAAATTACATGCAATATTAATGATTCATTTTGCTTGCTCGTTTGGAATTAAGCACAAAACTAAATAAGGGGCTATCTGTGCTCTGCCTGCCACGAGTATAGAGACTCGGTTTCTGGCGATGTGAGTTCGCAAACACACCGCTGTGTCACTAGGGGAATTAATGATTCAGGTCCTCACATTTTGTTTAGAAAAGGTATGGACATTTAAATAGCTTAGAATATTATGTTCATAAAGCAGATGGTATGGACCATTTTGCTCTGATGGTTTCTTGGATGTTACAGTTTATTTGTGAAATAGTAGTTCAAAAGACGTGGAAACCTGTCATACTATATAAAAAAAGGTTTTTTTTATAACTCATGTCCGGAAGAAAACATATTTCACTTAAGAGCAACGTATTGAGCATCTTTTCTTCGTCACATCAAACTTAACGAAGAACAATTTCTCAATACGTCATTGAGTTTTTTTCCTGAACATGTGTTGAAAAATTATACTGTGTAGTAGTGCTTTATATTGTAATTCTCTTTTGAGTGGAACATATGTTATAATATTTTCAATTCTATTTGGCAGCCATTTTGGAAAAGCTACTTTGAAATCTTAATGATAACCTTGAATGTTTAGCCTTAAACTTTTTATTTTGTTTTCTTTGAATTTTTGGATGCCAGGAAAGAATCTAAGATGACTTTTCTATCATGATTAGGTAAACTGTTATAGTGACTTATGTTTCATGCTGACAGCCGTTTTGTATTTTTTAAAATTTGAATCAAGAACTCAAAATTAAGCTTCGAATAACAAATTTTCATAATAAGGTGGTCCAAACAGAATTAAAACCACTGTATACAAATTATAGTGAAAAAAGTGTAAAACAATATTTCAGGACAAGAGAACCACTTTAAACAACTAGCGTTTGATTGGTGATCAGTGTGACAATATATAACAACATATCATATAAGTAGTTCTGCCATGTTTTGCTATTCATACAGGTGTTTTGTTTAAGTGAGTGTATGGTGATGGAATCAAACTGGAAAAGAAAAAAAAACTCAGAAAGCATTCATTATAATCTAAGAAAATATTACAAAGACTAATTAATTAAAAAATGGTATTTGAAAAAAAATTCGGAAAATAGATGATAGAAACTTCCATGGATTTATAAATTTTCTAAGTTGATATTTAAGAAAACATGAATTACTTGATTACATGTTGGGAACCTAGATGGGAACATCAATACTGATTAAATGACATCATCCATCTGTGAAAGTTTATGTTGAGAAGATGTAGTGGAAAAGATGTCAAAGCATTGATTCTGTGATGTTGGTCTTTAGATTCAAAGTGACGTTGTGGTTCTTGGAAATGCTGTGTTATCCCTTCTATCTTAGTGTAGAAAGATAAAATATTTAGTTCGCTGAAATTTTCACAGTTTTAATATATAAATACTTCCAAAGTTTTTTAATACAAAAAATGGGCCTTTTTCAGTATACTGATATTATTTCTTGTGCTAGTTATCCATGGTCAATGTACGTGTCATAGTAAGTATTTTTTATCGCTTTACACAAATTTTGTGGTAGAGATTTATTTTCAGATCTTGTATTTACGTTTTGTAGTAACATCATCGTTTTTAAGTTTAAAAATGTTTGGAAGTTAAATTCTTCATACTTTTACTAGAAAGACCAGAAGAAAGGGTAACACTTGCACTTTGAGAGAAATGTTGTTAATGTGTTTATTACTCTTCTTATAATCACTAGTGTAGTTTTTCTCTGTAGATTTCGTGGTAGCTTAACCCTCTTTAAGATAAAGAAAAATATTACTGCTTTTCAAGGCCTTTTGATTAATGAGTGTGTGTGTATGTGTTTTCTTACAGTAAAGTCACATCGGGCTATCTGCTGAGTCCACCGAGGAGAATCGAAACCTTGATTTTAGCATTGTAAATCTGTAGACTAACTACTGTACTAATGGGGGACAATTAATGAATAACATCAATTTAAATAAAATAAATAATATGTTGTTGAAACATATATATAACTTATTAGGGCCTGGCATGGTCAAGTGGTTAAGGCATTCGACTCGTAATCTGAAGGTCGCGAGTTCGAATCTCCGTCACACCAAACATGTTTGTCCTTTTAGCCGTGGGGCGGTACGAAGTGACGGTCAATCTCACAATTCGTTGGTAAAAGAGTAGGCCAAGAGTTGGCGGTGGGTGGTGATGACTAGCTGCCTTCCTCTAGTCTTACACTGCAAAATTAGGAACGGCTAGCCGTGGGGCGGTACAAAGTGACGGTCAATCTCACAATTCGTTGGTAAAAGAGTAGGCCAAGAGTTGGCGGTGGGTGGTGATGACTAGCTGCCTTCCTCTAGTCTTACACTGCTAAATTAGGAACGGCTAGCACAGATAGTCCTCGTGTAGCTTTGCGCGAAATTCAAAACAAACAATCAAGCATAATTTAATATTAAAATGAAAACCCTAATATTATGTGTAATGGTTTAATTAAAGTTGATAAAAATTAGAGCTAACCAACTTAATCTAATGTACACAGAAACTGTTGTGGCACTACTATCTAATGACAAACGTAATCTTTCAACCATTACTATGTTTATTGTATTCCAGTCGGCCTGATAAGGCTCCGTCCCCCCGAAATTGGGCTAAAGGCTTCGTCAGCACAGTATAGTGTGGTTGACAAGTTATTACATGTTCATTACTTTCAATAATAAATTCTTGTAAATATTATAAACTTTGTTCAGTCTTTTGTATTACTCAGCCACGTCACGTTTTCAGTATTGACTCTGTAATACGCGATCTGATCAAACCTCTAGTTATTTAGGAATGGTCAATGGCAAAAAAAGTATTTGATGAAACTAGATGATTGTAAAGTAAACACTCTGTTCCTACAATCGTCATCAGGTACTTTATCGGTTGAAATCTGGTTGTTTTCAAAGTTAACACTCCTTAAAACGAAACTCTTGATTGATTTAGTTTCAAGGGACTTAATATCAGAAATCCGACAGCCAGAAAGATTCTCAGCATGTAAACCAGATGTTATTTTCTAGGTTGATTTCTATATTGTGAAGACTTTTATTGATCTCATATTTGAGTTGACATACAAATGCCATGAGAATGAGAGAAACAAAAAAAGACAGTGTAAGCTGAGCTAATTATGACTATGTGTCCAATTTCTGGCATGAACAAAAGAAGTTATAGAACATTTTATACTATAGGTGAGATCCAAGTTGCAGAGACAATGTAAGAGTATTTAAGAAAGAAGACGGAAATGAAGGAAACATGAGACGAAACTCTAGTCTTGAAAAGGACAGGTTTGAGAAAAAGTTACTGATCAATTGGTGAAAGTTGAAGCTTGAAGGAATGAAAAACTAAATAACAACACCAAATATACGAAACGTAACTTCAAGTAACGTTTTCTATAAAGGATTAAAAAGAATCACTTAAAGAAGTACATTGTATTTTAAGAAGTGTTCTATAGTGCACCAGTTACTACACAGAAAATAATTCAAAAGAAGAATCATTAAAGTTTCTTTCAGTTATATGATTTTCACATCAACACATGTTATACAGACGTTTGAAACACTGCCGGTACGTTTAACTCAACACAAATGAAATATTGAAAATGAACCGTTTTTTAAACGATCTTTTACGGAGGAAAGCAAGTAGTCCACCCAGTACAGTCACGCTCATAAATTAACTAATAAGCAATGAAAGAGGGCTTAAGTATAGGGGTTTTGTCTGTGAACAAAGAAAATTAATTATCCGGTGACTAAATTATAACATTTATTTTTTACTGTACGTTTCCACTCCCGTAATAGATCACGTGTTATTTAGACGCATTTTGATTAGAGAGATGGAAGATGTATTAAAATGATTTTCAATCGCGTTAGTAAAGAGAGGAAATATAGTAGTGATTAAAATGTTTGCATACTGTTTTATATTGACCTTATTGTCTACATGTATGGAGTAGTTATCGAGTAACTGCTACTAACAGTAGCAGAGACGATAGCAAATAATCATTAAAATATGTATCATTTGTTATTCTTAACTGTATACGATAGTTGGAGCATTTGTTCGTCAAAGCATGCATACACACCTGTTTTGTACAAAACGTTTCCTGTATTTGGTGTAGAGTCATGCCTTGTCATGTGCCAAAAGTTATAGCGCGTCAATTGTTCGACTGTCCAGAGATGAAATGAAGTAAATGGACATTACTAGAACAGCAGGATACCCTTAGTCACCAGACTACGTGAACCATTGTTCCACGAAAGTCTACTGGTAGACGCCTAAAAATTACTATCCGAAATGACCTTTTTTTGATCAAGTTAATACATTGCAGCACTTTTAATAACAATTTGGGATGACATCACAGTAGATTACATCAGTGACCTTACCGATAGCATACCACGTTGTCTTGCAGAGGTTACTAGAACACGAGAATTACCATAAATTCAGACCGCAATTAACATGGTGAACTTTATTAGGTCTTTGCTAAGGTTTAATCAGTGATGACGAGAAAACCCACTTGTAGAGAAAAATAGATATGTAAAAAACGGCCTTTTTACATATATATTTTGCTAAGGTTTATAAAGGCAAATCGATTGTATCGAAAAGTAAAATATTTGATTGAGAACTAGCCATTTTTAGATAGATTTTAAACTTTTATATCAAAATAAAAGCTGTTTTGAATTATTTGTAGCATTAGAGAGTTTGAAAGTTGAATAATAATTTTATTATTTTACTTTTCACCTTGCGTCGTTGTGCACAAATATTTATTTGAAAGAAATTATTCAATCGGGATTTTCTCTAACTTTAAAGGAAGAAGTTATAAATGGTTTAAATAATTTTGAGTTTATTAGGTTCCTAGAATTTGCTGGCAAAGAATCTATTTTGGTTTTATGGGTGGATTGATGGATTATTTATAGGTTTAGGCTGGCCTTTACTATAGTTAAATTTTATTCTCTTATCATCAAATTAAAATCGAGATAAAATTATCCCATAAGTTTTAAGTAGAAGTATCATGGACTATACTATTCCTCAATGCTGAAATATTGAACTTACGGCTAAAATACAAAACATAATCTGTATTTAAGTTTCGTAGTTTTAAATATTAAATAATTTATTTTTTAATTTCCTAAGTGTAATGTATTTACTATTCTGTATTTATTTTAATATCTATGTTTGTTTCAGTTTAGTATATATTTTGAAATGTATGTAGCTGATACTGTTGAATGTATATTGCGTAAGTCCTGCCTGTTCTCGAAATTTGTAGAATATTTTCGAGCGTAAGAGTCAACAATGTACGGTGTATGTAAAATATTAGTGATTGATAGTGTTGCTAAGCGAACTTTCGAGAACTTTGCCTAAAGATCATAAATTGACGCGCCTAGAGACAGAATATGTTGTTGGTTTGCCACAGTCAGTTTACTAGAAACCTCGGAATCTATAATTGTGATAAACGCTTATTAATGGAAAACTAAATGTAGATTTCGAACATTACAAATCGTTCAACTTTAGTATATTAATTTTGGATGTTAGTATTTCTAAGAGGACATTAGATATTGTCGTCGGTGAAAAACTTACGTGTGCTTCAAGCTAGCTAGCTGTCAAGAAAAGTGTATCTGAGTATCAACATAGAATTAATTTGCTCTCCGTGAATTGCCGACCAGATAGAAGACTCAGTATTGTTGGTAAGTTTGTTCGATTTGAAATTAGAAAATGGCCGTAACGTCAACCACCTCGGAACCAGGACAGGAAAAAACCAACTTCAGGTGACTGACGGTGGTTTTTATTCTTACCTGATAGTCTTCCTGACGAGTTATGATAATTACAGTTATGCTACAGAAAGTTCTTTACAACTTGTATTACTGTAGTTTTTCTCTTAACGCTGTAGACTAGATGTAAACATTAGTTTTAATGCTATTAATATTTTTTAAAACTTTTTGTTTTACCTCAATTTTCTTTAATGAATTTTGTTAAATTTACTTTAATTTTAACTTTTAATCGGATTTTTGGCGCAGATAGCCAAGCTGCTTTGTGCCATAAAACATCAAACCAACCAACCATTTCGAACAAGAGAAAATAAAGACTCAAAATGTTATTTTTACACGCTTTTGATTTTCAACCCATGGAGAAAAAAATCCCGCGCAGTTTGCGTTATTTGTCGGTCTGTTTGTTTGTAATGTTTCGCCAAATTTCGACGTTTATACTTTAACGTTTGTATTGTTGTTTGTTCAGAGGGAGTTTTGCACTCTAGCAGCCAAAACATAGCCAGCTCAGTTGTAAACATCCATGAAGTAACAAAGTTGTGCTGAACTGAGCTGCAGTTATATATTCGTTTTCGAGAACGTGAAAAGCTATAGCTGGTGTTTTTATAGCACAGTTCATAATATGGTTTTCGTGTTCCTTGAACTAGTGCTATAAAACATATTCTATGGGAGAGGACTGGGAACTAATAAGTTTACCTTCGTAGACTGTCACGTAGTCTAGGAGAACTTAAGAAAAGTATGGTTATGTTAAGATTATTCATTATTTTACAAATTTCCCCCCTATTTCACAGTTAAACAAAGTCTCTAGCGGCTGAAACATTAAGAGATATTGTGGCTCTAGCATCCGAAACATATTATTAGTAATATAATTCCTTATTGTGCTGGCAAAGAAGATTGATCATAATCGAATTATTAGTATAGCAGCTGAAATATAAGAAGATATCGTGACTCCCGTTTTACTATTAATTTAAACATAAGGAACTTTGATTGAAGAAGCTGAAACATAAGAATATATTGTATTTCTAACATTTGAAACATTTGGAGAGATAATGACTCTAGCAGTCGAAACATAAAAAGGTATTGTGCCTCTAGCAATTGAAATATAAATGAATATAGTTTGGTTTTTAAGATTCATGACGTAAATATGTGGAATTATACACGGGCTTTTCTTTGCGTTAACACACTTTCATTTGTGTGTTTTTGGCCCTCTTACCAGAACACTTCTTGAAAATAGGTATTTGACATCATTCGTAACAGTAAGTGACATCTGATATTAAAGTTATCAAACATAGAATTATGATGAATATGGAATATAAATCTGTTGTCTTAATGCAATAAAAATGAGGAAAAAATACGTTGAAATATTGATTAGAATCGCAATATTAGTCTTAATATCATGTAGTATCATACGAAATACCTGTTTATAGTTTTTAACGGTTAATAAGAATAACGCTACCATCTAAATTTGTGTCTTAAGTGATTATCAAATCTGGAAATTAACGGCTTAACTTTGAGTTACGTCAGTGTTAGCTATACTTCTTCCATAAAGCGTTTAGGTTGCTTCAGAGAAATGAAAGTTGAGAATAAATAAAGCTGTTTTCTAACACCACTGCTTGGCGAAAAACCATTATTATTTCTTAAACCTGGAACTATTTCATAACCTTTATTAACTATAGTAACTCTATACTTCTTTCCAAATAAGCAGGATAGAGTGCCTCGCAAAGCAAACAAAGCAGTTATTACACGGATCAGAGAAGGCTGAATGTTAAGTTGGTCTTCATGCGTTTGCTTATTTTGATTAGGTGTGACACATGCGCGATAGTACATAACTAAACGCGTCTGTAAGTATAGATGTTTACATTGCACCAAATAACAAGAGACAACAAAAATGTGTTTCTCTAATACTAGAAAAAGTGTGTCCGAGTAATTTGACGATGCTTGTTTTAAAAAATTATGTTGAAAATTGCTGATCCCTTCTAGTTTTCGAATGATAGTAGTTTTATTTACAATATTCTTATACATCGTAAAAATAACTATTTCTTGAATAACTTTATCTGTTTATTGAAAATTGCATATAAAAATGTATAACCTACATCCTTTGATCAGCTTCTTTAATGTTTACAGCATGAGTAATACGAATCGATGATTTAGTGTTCTCATTATGCAAAAGTACGGCTTTCAGTCTAACTAGATGAGTCGAGAAAAGGTTTCTATCCTTGAGAATGATATTGAGATAATATAATAACTCGAAATTTAGAAGCGATTGATGAATTCTGTAAACATTTTTAAAACGAGTCACATTAAAGTACTTCGAATCACTTGAGGTTTCTTCGATAGGAGTGTTTCGTTGCCAAGCGTAATTTACATTGTCTATCGAGTTAATAATGTAGAGCTGGGACAAACCTAAAGGAAAATTAAAAGATAATGGTAGACCACTTGAATTTGCTAGTTTTAGGGCTTGTATCCAGTGTAGATAAATTACTCGTCTTTTTTCATTGTGCTGTTACCATCATTCTGTTAAGTCTCGTGCCATTTATTCTCAATCAAAGTACCCAAACAACTTAATAATTAAATAAACAACATTGTTTCACAATATACGCTTGCTCTTTTTTTTCTTCCTTTTTTGAATATTCACTCAAAGCTACGCAAAGAGTAGCTGTAAACAGCTGCTCCTACTTTTGAACTGCTTGATTATGAGGATGGCAGGTAGTCAAGAGCACCTATCTCCATCTCTCAGATTACTATTATCTGACCGAAAAGTGGGATTATTATAGCACAACAACGGTCCCAATGTGCGGCACGTTAATAACCAAGCAACTTTAGACCCGCGCAACATTAGAGCGTAAGTTGAAATCGATGGTCGAGGAACAACGTAAACTCAGTTCAAGTTGCACGATTGGACGCTGTTTGTGGAAAGATTTTGATCAGTAATTTAAAGAAGAAGCTAGTTACTTTTGCTCTTAATAAATTTTATCGATACAAAAAACAACTCGGAGGAAAAGTCAGGGTACTTACATCAACTTATGAATTAACACTTTTCTGATTTATCTGCCTGATATTCTAGCCTTAAGGGAAACTTAAGAATACTCACGGATATTCATGCAAATAAATAAGTACCTAAAACCAGCAGAATTGATGTTAGGGTGAAAAATCTTCTAGCCGCACGGACAAAAATTGAGTTTCAAACTTGGGTTACAATCTCTGAAATGAAAATCTTTAATAATTCACATAAGATAACGATTAATTCCTACAAGTTAGTTGTAGATATTAAGATTTGTTTGTTTACTGAATTTTGCTTAAAGCTACTTATGGCTGGTTGTGAGAGCCTTCATTAATTTTGAGGTGATAGAATATAAAAAGCCCCCAGTGACACAACAGTATGTCTAGGGACTTACAACGCTAGGAACCTGGTTTAAGTACACATGGTGGACAGAGCACAGATAACCCATTGTGTATTTTTGTGTTTAAACTACAAACAAACATACAGATAAAGATTAGAAAAACTCAGCTTGTAAACACCATCCACAGCAAACTCTGGGAATATACTTTTCTAACGGATAGTGTGATTAATTGTAATATTATAACAACTGAATGGAAGAGAAGACGAGCACATTCAACGTAGGGTTGTAATCCCGTGACCCATAGTTTGAAAATCGAGCGCCCATCCACCAGTTATGTATTAAGATAAGTCGTCCTTAATCTGCTCTGCTAAAAGCCATTAAGGAATGTAGTTAATCCATCTTATTAAGAGTTTATGAGAGATCCATTTAATCTGGCCTATTGGTAGTCACCAAGAAAGGTAATTAATTTGGCCTGTTAAGTGTCATTGAGAAATTGATTAACCTGGTTTCCTGAAAGTCATGAAAACACTATTAATTCATACAATTAGAAAACGTTAAAAAGCAATTAATTTGTTTTATTAAGGTCATTAAAGGTGATTCATTTGCGTTTGCTAGAAGGTGTCATCAAGTTGTTTTTAGTTCCCATTTTGAAGTAGGATTGCAAATAGATGTTCATTTAATTCACAGTAGTATTAGAAAATGTTTAAAACAGTGGTTACAATTTGCAGTAGCAATTAGTACCTTTTATAAATGATTCACTTACATTATTTAATACAGGGACTACATGGATTACTATTCATTTTGACCTGATAGACTAGTAGGAAAGCAGCTAATCAACAAATGTCCATTGGCAGATTTTGGAATATTCTAACCGAATACAGATTTTTTTTTATTTCCATTCTTACAACGTATTCACAACTCTACAGTGCTTAATGCAAGTTGGAAGCAGTGGGATGTAATCCATGGACACTGGAATTCACAGTCTGGCAAGCTAATAACTAGGCCATGGCCAAGTCAACACATAAGACAGGTTTAATAAAGGAAGAGAAACACAGGTGATTTTTTGTATTTTTTCAATAACCAGAATGACTAATCACAGAGTATCATGAAAGATCAAAGTCAACTCAAAATCCTACCAGGGGTATACTTCTAAAAGTAATTTTTTTAAAGAAGAGACTCCCATCTTTAGGTTTATCAAGTTATGCTCCAGCAACATGAGACATTCAGCTATATTTCAAAGTCGTTGTTGTTGGCAATTCTTTTCGAGGAATTGGTAGCGAAATGTGTCCTATGTATTTGTTTCGAAGCTTGCAGCAGTATGCTGTCAGACATTTGCTTAACATTTATGGCCCATATCAGTTGTGCTTTCATGACTGTTTTCTCAATGCCTGGTAGCTTAACTCTTGATAATACTTCTATGTTAGAGATATTTTACCAGTATATTATCATAATTTTTCTAACACAAATTAGGTGAAATTATTTAACTTTTTAATATGGCGGGCATAAATCATCCACGTTTCACAGACATACAGTAAAAATATTAAAACTGCAGCAACATAATCTTTATTTTTGTGGGAATTCTTATCTATCTCTTGTCAGAGACGTTCTGGTGTAGGCTCCGGTAAAAAAGCACTAGCCTCAGTTTTATTGAAGTTCACCTCCTCACCTAAGAGGGCAACGATGAATAAAATACTACCTTTGTAGGTAAATTTATCCACTACTGTTAATAAGTGGCTATTGACGCTTTGAAGGAGTTGGTTTTTACATGACTTCATCCTTTTTCAAGCTAGCTCTTAGGTAACATTATTTAGAGGAATTGGATAAACGATCATTTATAACGTCTTTGATGATTTTATCACTAGTAAAAAAAAACGTCTTGTGCTAGTTTAAATACTTTTGACTTAGCTTGGAGTCGTAGCAAGTTAAAAAGTTTGTTGTTAGTTCTGAATCATATAAGAATGTCAATGTCAAGGTCTTTGAAAGCATTTGGTATCATGGCAGCAAACATGGTGTGGAAGAGGAAAAATGCAAACACATAGTCCTGTTATATAAAATTTTTCATCTGAAACAAAAATGGACAAATATCCATTTCAATAGTCTTGATGTCGTATATTTATGAAACTAGCGTATCATCTGAATGAATTTTCCAGGGTATTCAACTTTAACAAAACGTATCCATAGATATTTCTTATCAAGTCTGTCATTAGGCTTGGTGAGATCCACAAATATGAAAGTCCATGTATTCTTCTCTGAAATTTTCATGTAGCTGAGTGATGACAAAAATCACATCAATGGTGCCTCTGCTAAGAAAGTTTATATTGGCTCTCACGCAAAAATATTTTAGTTATCATTTCATAATGGCTTAACATGATCTATGTCAAGACTTCTCCAGTTGTGGCTAATAAAGAGATACCTCTGTGATTGCAACAGAAGTTTTTGTACAGGTTTGTCCTGTGTTTGAGTAAATGTAGAAAAGAGATATTTATAAAATCTTGTGGAGCAGTTCTTCTACACAACGTTAGTTATAACAGAATGGTCAATGGTTCAGCTAGATATTGTTCCCATACTTATAAATCTCAGCTGAGATCTCATTAGAGCCTGCTGTATTTTTCTGTTTAATAGGAGATTAATCGCCTTGATGGACTCAGATTGTGTAGATTGTTCTACAAGGCTTTTTCTCTATCGGGGAATGCCATGGTAAACTATTTAAAGTTTCCTTAATGATGTCATATTTACAATTTGGCAAGATGCTAAAGGGATTTCCCCACATAGGATTTCTATTTTATATGTTGTAAATGTATTGTTAACCACAGTATAAACGGGTGTTAAGGTTCTAGATTGTGGACCGTGGGCTGTTTGTAGGGCAGTATAAAAGCTTTTCAAACACTTTTATCTAGGTAATTTTGAATCCTACATATATTATTGCAACACCATTTATCATAAATAAGTTTTGTTTGTACTACACTGCATATGTTTTGGTATATAGCTGTCTTAAAAGCAGATTCAGATTTGTTCAGGTTATATAAGTAGTATGATTCTTATTTAAAACTGTAATTTCATTATTAATATTATCAAACCAATCCTGACGTTCCCTGGTATTCTATACTCTGAAGTCTTTAAGGCAGCTTCAAAACGTTTTCCTGTCAGATAATAAAGTGGGTAAGTAAAGGTGGTAATCAATTTCATGCACCCTAGTTAACAATGATGTTTTTTTCATTTATTTGTGTTATATTCAGTTTCTTGGTTGGTTGTTTTAACCTAGAGGTAACGTAACGATATGTGAAGCTTTGTTCATATAAGATGATTATCAGTCCAGCATTCAGCATTTCTCATAGCACTGGTGGCTATCACATCCTTTACGAACAAAGATGTAGTTAGTTAGGCACATAGCTTAAAATAAAGGTGAATCCAGTTAGTTTTAAATTTAGTGTGCTAGTAATGACTAATGTTTATTTCCTCAATAGCATGTCTGTTCTTGCTACTTCTTTCAATTACATGTTTCTCAAAGATACCATTCCAAGACTGAGGGTCCGTACCTAGATGGACATTAAAGACTTCCAAGATAATGAGTTTGTCATTCTTAACTTTCCCTAAAATACATAACTATAAAAAAAGCACTTTATAGAATTAACAGAACTGATGTAGACGACGCTCGCACTTTTAGCACTACTTATAGGAACAATTATTTATTTAAGTGAACGCTACAGTTAAAAGCTTACAGAGACTTAGTATCTGTGAACGATAGCACCAAAGTGTGGTAACTTATGTGACTTTTGTCTACTATACGAACATACTTGGAAGGGCTCTAGGGTCTGTCAATTCTAATAATCTTTCACCGAACCAGAGTGTGTTTTTGATAGATAGTACACTGATAAATCACTTTATTTCTTGTAGTTGCTTTGTCGTACGGCTGTACATTACTATTGGTTAAAGAATTTCACGTGATTCTTTTTAAATTAGATTCTGTAGGCCTCAGTTCTTGAATTCCACCTGATGATGCCAGGTATACTTGATGAAACGTTATATGTAAAAATAAAGAATGAAGTTGACTATGTATAACTGGTAAAAACTTGTGTGAGTATTAAAGTTATATTTACTAGGTTTAGGTATTATTACTTACATATACATATCACCTATAATTGTTATAGAACAGTATAAACGTTGTATGTGCCAGAGCTAAGTGTCCTTACTTTTCACTTCACCTGTAAATGTTAGATAAGAGTATTAATGTTATATTTGATAGGTATAGGTGTCATAGCATACATACCTTCCTTAATTGTTAGACAAAAAAATTTAATATTAATATTACATTTCCTAGGGCAAGGTGTAATTTCTTACATGACTGTTAGACAACATTATTAAAGTTACATATGCTAGGCATCCTTGCTTAAATGTTACTCGTAACTAATAAGCAAGAGTTTTAATGTTAAACCTGTTAAAGTTTTATTTATACTAAATTTCACTCAAAGCTATACGAGGGCTAGTTGTGCTAGACGTGTCTAATTTTGTAATGAAAGACTAGAGAGAAAGCAGTTAGTTATCATCACCCACCACCAACTCTTGGACTAATATTTTACCAACAAATGGTGGGATTGATCGTAACTTATAACATCCGCACGGCTGAAAGGACTAGTATTTTTTGTGGGACAGGGTTTCGAACCTGTGATCCCCAGCTTGCGAGTCGAGCGCCCTAACCATCCGGTAAAGACACGAGCCCTTATAACAGCGTTATACGTGTTATTCTTGCTGTTAACGATGTTGGGACGAAGAAGAAAATCGTATAATAGGGGACCAGCTGTCATTATAAATGGGTGGGCTTCGCCGCATGTTTCCCTTCGTTTGTTTATCTTTATAAATTATTTCACAACTGGCTAATAAGTGGACCAAATAAAATAATGAATATAGTCTCTTGTAGAGCAAGTGAATTATCAACATGAATTAATAATGTTTACAAATTATCGCATAGCTCACTCTATGCTGAGCCAAAGTAGAAGTATTGAGATAAATATTAAGTGCCACAATTACGCCAACAGAGATCACACGCATAAAATTTCATACTTAACTGCTCTTTAAAAATCTTTATATTCCTGACACTTCCTGCGTGAAAAAATATTTTGATATTAATCCCGAATATTTATTGCCGATAGTTAATTTTTAAATTTTATTCACATAAGTGGAGATAGGGGGCCTAAACTCGTGGATAATTATGCATTTGTAACGTTTGTAATGTCAGCTTTAAAATCTGTTAAAGAGGAAAAGTTGCACAAAGTTATTTTGGAGCGATCTGCGCTAGCCTTTCTTTAAGTATCAGCTGACAGACAAGAAGGAAGGCAGCTAGTCAACAGCATTCTCTGCCAACACTTGTAATACTCTTGTGTATAACCGAATAGTGGGACTTGGCCATAAATTGATAATAACAATTAACTTACAATCGATCCACATTGTTCCTTCTTAATTTAAAATAAACTATTATTTTAGTTCGAAATATAAGTAACAAGAATTGAAAACTTACTATAACCTTTGTTCGAACTATAAGTAACAAGAATTAAAAACTTACTATAACCTTTGTTCGAACTATAATAACAAGGTCTAAGAACTTTTAATCTTAACTCGAACTATAAACAACAAAAACTTGAGGATTATATTGCATTCTTAGTTCGAAATAGAAACAAAAAGAATTTGAGAACTTTACTAAAACTGTAGCTCCAACTATAAATTACAAGAGTTGAGAAATTTTGCATACCGTTAACTCCAACTACGTGTATAAACAACAATAACTGAAATACTATGCAACTTCACAGAAATTCCTGATTATAATAAGTTTTTCCAACATAAATAAAAAAACTGAAATACACAACATATATTCTTCACTCTGCCTTACAAATAAATATTTGGATAATATAATATTCTATTGAGATTAAAGAGTTTGTGTAATATTTTGTTCATATTAAGCAATTTCTGTAATACTGTGCCGAAGTTAATAATTTCCTAATTTCATTACGTTCTTACCATTTTAATTATTAGTAGTAAATGGCGTTTTTGTACAGTTTATAAACTTCTCTTTAATATTTCACGTTACACTAACTGTGTATATATATATATATGTATGTGTTATCATTATTAAACCAGGTTATGGCATAAAGCATGTAAATTGACGTTTAAGACAGGCCAGCATTTACATTGTCTGTTCATAGGGAAAATCTGTAGTATTTTGGAAACCATTAAAATCTTATGTGGAATTAAATTCAGTATATATAACTAAGTGTGATAGTAATATTTTCAATCCCCGGATGAGTTGCTGAACCATAATATTAAACTGAATTACAAAGCCTTATTGCAAATATTTTTGTGAATAATTGCTTTGTTTTGAAGTGTGTACTAGCTGTTGAAATCGGAACCTATTTGAGAGTTATAGGACTGGAATATTCTTATCGTAGAATGTTATGAAGAAACCACGTTAAAACAGCATACTTACTTTTGCACTGCTCACATGATTGATAGATTTATGTTAAAGTTCCATTGCGAGTATTTCCATTAAGTCTCTTTTAAATTTTTTTTTTGCTTCTTGTTGTTTGAAATTAAGCGCAAAGCTACACAATGAGCTATCTGTGATCTGCCCACCACGAGTATCAAAACCTGGATTTCCGTTATAAGTCGTTATAAGTCCACAGACATACCGCTGTGCCAGTGGGGACGTTTCGCTTCTGCTTGAGGTATTTTATTTGAATAAGAAGTTATTTTTAATTGCCTTCAATCTGTTAATAATTTGCTATTATTACAGATAAGAGACACGTTTTTAAATAGTTTAGAGACACTATGACTTACACAAAACACAGGATTAATTCCTGGAACCATCTCGGTTTTATTCACCAAAAACGCTATATACGGATACTCTCTTAGTGCTTATAATAACTTATACTCCAGACACTAAGGCATTTTGCTCACATAAGACATCTTTAAAACTTAGAACACTTCTCTCACCAGAACCACAGAATCATAATGAATTTCAGCACTCCACTGAGAAACCACCATGAATCATAAGCTGCCACATAAAATCCAAGAAGTATTGAATACCATCAGAGTATCAGGTATTATCAACTAATACACATAAATTCCAGAAAGTATTATGCACAATGAACTGTGCATACTGTAAATTTAGTGCACGAAGAACCAATATAAAAATTTACCACATGGTGTTATTGACTATGAATCTTAGAAAACCATGCACCATGAACTAGTATAAAGTCTTCAGGAAGTTATTGGACGTCATGAAACAAAACAAAATCTCTTCAGAAAATTAATCCAGAGGTCCACATTTGGAGGCCATAGATGCATGCGTTATAAGGGTGACTGTCAAAATCTACTATTCGATTAACTGTCTCGCTCTAGTCAATCGTTTTAAAATTAGTGGTTACTGGGTGATAACAATTACCTGTTGACGATATCAAATGCAATGATGATGACGATGTGAAACATTTCGTACAGAAAGAACAAAAAGTTGTCTACAACCAATAGTGCTGTTAGAAGCTTGAAATTACTCTACTTACTGAGCTTTAGTACAGACTGAAATAAAAAAGTAGTGAAAATGTTAGAATATGGAGTTTCATGAATATGTCAAAAAAATCTGGAGAACGTTTACTAGAGATGTTTTGGAAAAACCCGCGTGTTTGAATAAGTTACTCTGACGAACAACACTCAGAGTATTTTGAGAAATGAATTAGAAAACTGTGAATATAATTTATTTATAATCTGGATCTTTCATCTTAAAAGTGATTCAGGCGATAGAACGAAATGTCAAACAAGAAATAATATATCAATATGCAATAAACATTTCTTCCTATAGTTTTATATTAAAGACCACTATTCTTTCCTCAAACACATTTTTGTTGTAATACATTGCTACAATGTTCAGGTTTAAGAAAGGTGATGAAACGTTTTTCTTGCTTCCATCTGTTTTTTTTTTTCACATTTTTCTTAGGGCTAAATATCTTTCACGTTTCGCGATCGTAAGCCATTTATACTTAACACTGATTTACGAGCACTGCATAGAAATAGTATTTCAAACAGATTTCCGGCCGAAACAGACCCAGCATAACTGATGAGTTCTGGTATTGACGAAAGGCCTCCTGGATAGCGATGTGTGGCCGATGAAACATATATATGAAATACTATTTTACACGCTCAGGCCTGAAATAGACTAACCAAGAAATTATGATAAACGCCCACAGTCAAATATAATATTTCGTGGTATTTAGTAGACCTAAAGAGATTTCTCGTTTGACAAGCATAATTAAACTTCTTATTACGATGATTTAGTTATTGTTA
The DNA here is from genome assembly GCF_004210375.1 of Tachypleus tridentatus. NCBI lineage: Eukaryota > Metazoa > Arthropoda > Merostomata > Xiphosura > Limulidae > Tachypleus > Tachypleus tridentatus. Next base: position 98,346,096 of record NC_134826.1, read on the forward strand.
TCTTAATATCTTCTTGAAGAAGAGAGAGAAACCAGGAAATAGTGAGAAACACAGTAAAATAAGTTAAAGTTTCGTTTGGTGTGATTTGTTCTGTTTTAAATTTCACGCAAAATTACAAGAAGGAATTCTGCGCTAGCTATCTCTAATTTAGAAGAGAAAAAATGAGGTAAGGCAACTACTCATCACCACCCACCGTCAACTCTCTGGCTACACTTTTACCAACGAATAGTGGGATTGACCAAAACGTTATAACGCTCTCACGGCTGAAAGAGCCACCATGTTTGGTGAGACGGAGATTCAAACTCCCTAGTTAGGCGCCCTAACCACCTGGCCATAAGGTAAAAATGATTGGTATTAGCGAAAAGCTTAAAACATAGATATAATTGCCAGCTAGATCAAAAACCTTTGGTATGAATATTACAACGTTAATATCGAACGCGCGTACCTATAACCAATATTTATAGGGGCCTTAATACAAATTTAACTTTTAAAGTTTAATTTGTCACTTTTCAGTTTAATGATCAATGCCCCTGTAATGCAGATTAAATTATTTAATCAAGTTACGAATGATAATGAGTAAAGTTTCTTCTATACGCGTTCTAATGTAAATCAATGTCAAATATGGGGTCTGCTTATTAAAAGTGTTTTCTAAGGGATTGATGAAAGTTTTACCTTTGTGGAAGCCTCGGTGTCGAGGCGATTCATTTAGCACCATTTAAAAGTCGTTACGACCAGCGGTTTTAGAGAATTACGTGACACACACACACACTGAATCTTGTTATATAAGTTTTAAAAAGCATGGATTAATGATGTTACGAAATAAAATTATATAGAAGTATGAGCTATACAAAGAGAACATAAGTAATGCTGTACTAGAATATAAAGAGAATAGGTAAACATGAATGATAACTAGCATGAAAAAGTATAGATTAGTAAGTATCTTATCAATACAGAAAAAATATTGGCAGTATTAATGTTACTAATATAGATCAACAGATAGTGTTAACGTTACTTATATAAAACAACAGATAGTGTTAATGTTACTAATATAGAACAACAGATAGTGTTAATGTTACTAATATAAAACAACAGATAGTATTAATGTTACTTATATAGAACAACAGATGGTGTTAATGTTACTAATATAGAAACACATATAAGTATGAATGCTACTAATGTAGAAAAGAACAGATAATACTAATGCTACTAATGTAGAAAAGAACAGATAATACTAATGCTACTAATGTAAAAATACAGCTACTAATATAGAAAAAGCAAATTTTTATTTAAGATAATAATATAAAAAACAGATAAAAGTAAATGCTACTTATATATTAAAACAGATAAGTATTAATGTTACTAACATAGAAAAATAATAGAGTTAATGCTACTAATACAGGAAAAACACAAATATTTTTAATGTTACCGACATAGGAAAGAGATAGTATGAAAGCTACTAATATAAAAAAATCTATGTATGAATGTTTCTAAGAGTGTATAAGACAGAGAGCTATAAACTGTCTTAATGTTGAAAACATAGGAAAGTATGAATAACTCTATAACTGATATAGATATTAATATACAGTACTGTTGAAAAGTGTTAGCATAAAGCCACAAATTATATTTCAGGCTACTTTCAAAGAAAAATGGAAGGTAAACTACAGGTGGATTATCACAATTTTTATTAATCTTCATACTTAGTACAACAGATACTCAGTGGAAGTGCTTGAGTTTAGCACAATGTTGATATTTTGCGTGCCCCCTTTTGATTAAATTACAACAGAAAGTTTTTCAGGCATATTTGCACCATATTTAATCAACGTATCATTTGGAATTTTACTCTAAATGCCTCTAGTACAATCCCATCAAGCTTTTTTGACCGTAACTTTTGATATGTCAAATCTTTGATTTATCAAATCCCAGATCTGCTCAATTGGATTGACACCGATACTCTGTAGGGACCATTGCATCATTTGAAAGACTTCAGCAGCTTCTTTCTTAGCTAATTAATTTTTGTATAGATTGTATGAGTGTTTAGAGTCATTATCTGGTTGGTAGTAGAATTCTTTATCAATAATAAGCAAACCAAATTACTATCTGATGGTACTTGCTCTGATTGATTATTTTATCCATTATGCAAATATCTCAGCAGAAAATCACCCCAAACTATTACACTGCCTCCCCTATGCTTCATGGTAGGTGCTATGCATTAAGGTAAGTATCTTTTACCTTTTTTTCTGTCGGACGTACGACCTACGCTTTGAACCAAATATTTTAAATTTTGGCTCATCCGTCCATAAAACGCTTTTCCAATCATCAACAGTCCCGTTTTTGTACTTCTTAGCGAATTTAAGTCTCTTGACAATATTTGAAAATTGAAGTAAAAAATTTTAAACTTTTACACTATCAAACATTCCATTCTCGTTGAGTCTTCTTTATACTGTAGATCTGAATACTTTCCTGCTATTGGTACATGGTCGTTTATCTCATACTTAAGATCAGTGACAGTCTTTCTTCTCTTTCGAAAACTGCACAATCAAAGATACTCAACAACAGTATTATTAAGTTCAGATGTTCTGCCTTTTCATTTCCTATTTTGAAATTTTTGATATAGGGTGTACTTGACAGTCTTTGGGGGAGCATTTCAAATCTACAGCAATTTGTCGAAGAGTCCAACTAGCATCATGTAAAGGTTTTATACGAACTTTCTACTTTACTGGCAATTCTTTACACTTTTTGAGCCATGGCATGACAACAGAACTTAATATATAACGGTAAACACTGTTTCTATCAAGGTTTATTTGTGGGGTGTAATAAATTTATTTCTTTTAGCATATAGTAGTACCACGCGCTAGCTCCTTTCTCGCTCTTTTGTATATAGTTAAGATACTGCATGGGGTACCATGACAGTTATTTCAGACCCTAAGTTTGATCATTATGTTCATTCGAGCAGAATCCTTGTTGCCCTTGATACAAGTATGCGGAAATTTTAAAGAATTATAAGTATTCTCAACCTAGTTTATTCAGTTGTCAACATGGATCAGTGAAGCATTACCATGGTGTTGAAATTTACATTCTGTAATGGCGTGGAAGAATTAGCCACATAAAATGGAAAGAATAACAAAATATTTTCTTGTCTTTACACTTTTGTACGGTATTATAGATAAATACGAATGGTTCAAACGCATATGAGTATAAATGATACTCAGAAACAAATAAATAAGTAAAGCAACATTTGTGAAATATATAACAAAGAGAGAGTTTATGAATGAATACAATGTTTTTTCTTAGCTTTATTTATCGTTTATTGATTTTTCCGAACACGAGAAAAATACCAGTATGAATCTATAACAAAAGTTATCGTAATTCATCGATCGTAGAGTTATAACAGAAAAGTTCATCATTTTTTGCCATTGTTTTACGCTGTCATTGGACAAATGTTTGGCGAAATGCTTAATAAATTGTTCATATTTAAACAGATAATTTAAAAGATAGAATTTATTTAAATACAAACTGGATAGAAAAAACTAGATATATTATTCATAGTGAAAAGGACAGAACATACTTTGGACTAGCTGTGAAGACTGTCAAATAATCTTAACTGACCTAATTTCCTAAAAGTTATTCAAATAAAATAGTGATTTCATCATAACCAGTGTCATAAAAATAACCTTAACAATTTAGAATATGCAGAATATCCAATAAACATAGTAAGGTTGTGTTAGACAGACACAGTTATTTATTTAACTTCTGTAGTAATTATGCCCAAAGAAACAATTGAATATACGAAATAAGAAAAAAGGAATTTGTTGTTTCACGAAAGATTTCTATTGAGTTATTTATTTTATCTGAACAATAAACCATTTATTTGCATTACCACTTTCGCTGGCCAAAAGTTAATTTTTTTCTGAATTTTTAATTTGTTAATAAAGTTTAAGAAACTGATGGGAAGGAAAAACTTTTTTTTTCAGATGCACGATATTATGTCTTATTCATATCGAATGCTTTGAAAGAACCAGAGAATATATTTAATAGATTTTGTAATGAAGAAATTATTTATTAAATATAAATTAAATGTGTTGTGAATTAGATATGTTTACAAGTTTCAAAATCAAGTGTTAGATCTATATATTATATGATTTCATCATATTTTTTTATTGTTGTTTTTGTTACAACCCTTTTTGTATAATGCTAAAACTAATTTTACTTTAAATAATTTATTTCCTATAAATAGTTATACATCTATCCCATATTTCAAAATATTTCGACAAAGTCGATCTAAGCGCGTTTATTATATAGCACTCCTAATTGGAAATTGAATATATTAACGAAGATATATTTGCTTCCTCTAAGAAAGCCCTCTATGGCACAGCGGTGTCTGCGAACTTATACTACTAAAAACTACGTTTCGAGACCCCTGGTGGGCAGAGTACAAATAGCTCATTGTGTAGTTAATAACAAACAATATAAAACATATTTTCGTAAAAATGTTTCTAAGAGTTTCAATGAAAGCACATAAATGAGACATCTAACGACATGTTTTTCCGAACGGCTGGTATGGGTATAAACACTTTTATTGATAAGGAGAGAACAACGTATCGACCTTCCTATGTCATCTTCAGGTTGAGAAAGAAAGAGTTTGCAAGTGACCGTTGCCGGACACACGTCTTAGGGACGAGAGTATAAACAGGTACGGGATTGTAGGGGGCGCTACAATTAGATGTTAAGTTATTAATTAGTATAGGTATAAAGGTTTTCCTTTATATTGGTTTAATTTTGGTCTTAGCTGCTGTATAAGTAGGGCTTCTTTGATTTTGCGTTTGTTTATATTTTCTTCTTTACTTAGTATCTGGGTGTTTTCTATGATTATGTTGTGTTTATTTGAGTTGCAGTGTTCAAAAACGTGAGAAGATCTTTTTTTTTGTGTGTTCTTTAAATGTAATTTCCCTTTTTCGGCTTGTTTCCCCAATATTTCAAGTGGATTTCTTGTCATCAAGAACGATATGTTTTGTTACTAAAATTAGTAATATTAAAATGTGGCGGTGGGTGGTGATGACTAGCTGCTTTCCCTCTAGTCTTACACTGCTAAATTAGGGACGGCTAGCACAGATAGCCCTCGAGTAGCTTTGTGCGAAATTCAAAACAAACAAACAAGTATTAAAATGAAAAATTACAATTATTACATAAGATTTCCTTTTTAGTTATATTAAAAACCACATATATATTTGAAGAATTAGTTTAGAAATGACATTTTACCATAACAAGCTCTTTCGAATGTATTACATCGCAAACATATATTTTAGTACACCGTTCCTTATTGATCCTTTTTACTTAGCTTCCGAGAGCTTTACGTCACAACCATACAATCCTAGACGCGCCATGAAATGATGCAAGTTATTCTAATCAATATTACGCACCAACTTACACCCCCACTTTGTACCTGCTTCTTGATATTAATGATTCTTAAACTAAATTTATTGAAAAATAGAAAGCTGTGGTGTTTTCGTAAAAACCTCGTGCAAAAGTGATGTAAGCTTTAAATGTAAGTGCAAATTATGATAAGCAAATAGAAAACTGCAGGGAGATACAGAGGGAAATATAGGTGCAAATGTACGTTCAAGTACATGCAAAAACGTAGAAGTATTGATGCAAACACTGGTACAAGCTGTGGAGAATTGTAAGTGCAAATATACCTTGTGTATGAAAATGTGAGTGAAGGTACAAATTCAAGAGTCGGTTTAGATGCATATGCAAGGTTTGGCTCAAATATTGAGACAAATACTGGCTAAAGCATAGATACAGGAATGGTTACTAGTATATGTGGAAATGTTCAAGCATATTGTGTCGAAACAAATTTAGATGTAAGAGTAGGTACACACAAAGGTGAAATTTGCGGCTGCAAATGTAGATTTAAATACATTTGTAAAAATTTTACACCTTTATACGTACGTGGCAATCGAATAAAATATTTTATGAGGTTTTAAACAATTTGGTGAAAAAACTGAAATAAGTAAAACGTTTAAGCACAAATTGTAGTCTTTTTCAAAGCTGACTTTGACTAATTAGAGAAATTTACAAAACAGTAACACTAGATACTTTAGACAGAAAACGGTAAACAGCTAAAAACTCACGTTTCAGGTGAAGAGAAAATGAAAACAATAAAAGCTTACAATTCAAACAGAAAATGCCAAATCTCTGATAGCCCTTACCTTCGTTGCCTTACTGGTAAGTCTATTAACTCAGATCGCTAAAAATAAAGATTAAATACACGCGGTGAACAGGAAACAAATACGTTTTATGTATCTTTGTACTTATAAATAACCTCAAATGGAAGGTGGCAAACTAACAATACTTTATATTTCAGGCCTCAGATAGAATATAGAAAAACAATAAAGGTTGGAACCTCAGAGAGAGAACTCGTAAACCAATAAAATTTCACACCTTAATCAGATGACAGCAAGCCAATAAAATTTTACATCTCAGAGAGGATATTGCAATTCCGTAATATTTTAGAACCTTAGCCAGAAAATAACAAACGTGTAAAAACTGTACACCTTATGAATAAAATGGCAAACCAATAAAACTTTACATCTCAAAAGGAAATGCCAAATTCATAATACTTCAGAACCTCAGTCAGAAAATAACAAACTTTACACCTTAAGAATAAAATGGCAAACCAATAAAACTTTATATCTCAGATACAAAACGGCAAGCCATTAACAACTCTATAACTCAGATAGGAAATCGCAAACTTTACATCTTAGCGGCAGACAAAACGCTGAGTCAAAATTTTTAAATTAATAATTGAAGATAAAAGAGTTTCGTGTTATTGGAAATTTGTCCAATAAAAGATGCAGGATCAAGGGTCGATACAAAAACCACGACATTCCGCAACGTCGTTCGTGACCTCACGTATTGGATTATTGTTTCCATTTATAAATTCAGAACGACTGACTGGTAGCTGTTACTTCGACTCGTTAACACATGAAGAAAATGATCGATCGAGTTTCTCTCAATGCATTGCTCAGCGTTAATAAATCAACAACCTTTCACGGTCAGACCAAAGATTTTTTCCAAAAACATTTCACCTAACTTGTATATGTCAAATCAAAAGTATTATGTGGAATGTTTTAAATAAATTGTTCAGATGACTGTATCTGTGAAAGGAAAAACAATTGTTTGTATCGTACCACGAAACCAATATTCATAATTTATCATATATTCATACTTCTGATTTTAGTTAAGTTAGTTTTTAGGTTTGTTCTGATTTGAATTTCACGCAAGGCTACACGAGGGCTATCTGCGCTAGCCGTCCCTAATTTTTCAGTGTAAGAGTAGAGGGAAGGCAGTTAATCATTACACCCATCTCCAACTCTTGAGCTACTCTTTTACCAACGAATAGTGGGATTAACTGTCATATTATAATGCATCCACGGCTGAAAGGGCAAGTATGTTTAGTGTGATGGGGATTCGAACCCGTAACCCTCAAATTACGAGTCGAGTGCTTCAACCACCTCGCCTTGTCGGGCCTAGTTTTTAGGAAAACATCATAAGAATGAATGTTTCAATGTAACATAATATTATACCCACGAAAGAATAAACTAGATAAATTAAGGTGCCAACAACAAAAAAGACTCCAACACGACGAACCACCAATAAATCTCGTAATTAACAGATCCGACCGAAAATTAAACAATGAAGAAATCCATCTACCCAACAAAGGACTCAACTTCGCAGTAACACCTAGAAGTATTCCATCAACGAAATGAAAGCCTGCCTGGAAGATCTAGCTAGAAGACTGGTGATCCACTCTACACAAACCTAAAACACCAACAAAACAACGGAGAAAAAACACCAGAAGGAAGACAACTTCGACAACAATTCCACCGACATCCAACAACCTACCTTTCTAGGTAGAACTGAGAACATCTACTTCCCGGAAGCACCTCAAACAGTACCTTAAAGAACTTTTTTAAAATAATTTTTACACAAAACTATCAATATAATTTCACAGAAAAGAAATCTAAAAAACAGACCTCACACAAAAAGATGTTAATTCTATAAACAACTTAAAACAGGACAGCAACATTAAAATTCTAAAAGCAAATAAAGGCAATGCTATAGTTATAGCAAATGAATATATTCAAAAAATGAACAACATCTTATCAGATACAAACAAATTTAAACTATTAAACAAAAATCCAATAAAAACACATGAAAACCAGTTAAACAAAATACGACTTCAAATGAAAAAAAAACCAACACAATCTCAGAAAACATTTATTCTTACCTACCAAAGACTCACGCACACCTAAACTATTCGGCACCCTCAAACCTCATAAACCTGATTGTCCACTACGACCCATAATGATGATCTATAAATCATTTAACTACAACCTCGGTAAATACATAGCAAGGGCATTTTCTAAATATATAACATCAGGCGGCTCCCTTTTCAAAGTTTCTTTTAACTTTAAATATATTTTTAATCAACTAATGGCCAATTTTGATGTAATCACCCTCTACGTAGAAGTCCCAACAATTAAAGCCTGCAAGATAGCTTTAGAACTTTATATTCAAAACCCCAACCTCTTGATATACATCCACAGCAACCAATTATCAACCCTTATAGAATTCACTATCAACAAAACCAACTTTATCTTCAGTGACCAAAACTATCTACAAATAAATGATCTAAGTATGGGGAATCCCGTGTTACCAGTCCTAGTCAACATGACACATATTGAATCACAAGCGATCAATTCAGCCTTACATCCTCCATTATACTGGTACAGGTATGTTGATTATACAATTGCTAGATTCTCATCTATAGAACATACACTTAGTTTTTTTCAATCATACACCCCAACATTAAGTTCACCTGTAAATAGGAAAAAACAATAACAACTAACCAATAGCATTTCTTAACCTCAAAATCACTAGAACTGATAGATAATTCAAATCAGAAACCCAAAAAAAATTACCCATACTGGATTATACATTCCCTGGGACTCAGCACATGAAACAAAACAGAAACTCAACATATTAAGAAACCAAATAAACACATACACAAAACTATGTTCACCTGATAAAATTTACGATGAAATCAACAAAATAAAACAACACTTCATCAACATCAACAAATTTCCTCAAAAACCCGTGGAAAGAATTATACGCACACACCTAGACCAACATCAAACAAACTATAATAAATCCCAAGATACAACAAACTACAAAACCTTATACTGCTGCATACCATACGTTCTCGACATCAGTGAAAAAATAATCAATCTTTGGAAAAAACGTATAACAAAACACAACATTTCAGTAAATTTATTCAAAAACTAGGTACAAAACTAAAGTCCATACTATGTAAAAACTACACTGACAAACACAACACCAACATAATTTATAAAATACAATGCAACAAATGCCACGACTTCTATATTGAGGAAACAAGCAAAAAAATGGAATCTAGATTCGAAGAACAAAAAACAAACAAAAAACACCTTCACACGTTTTTGAACACTGCAAAACAAATAAACACAAAATAACCATAGAAAACACCCAGACATTAAGTAGGGAAACAAATATAAATAAACGCAAAATCAAAGAAGCCTTACTTATACAACAACTAAAACCACAATTAAACCAATATAAATGAACATCTTTATACCAATAATTATTAATAATCTAATATCCAACTGCAACGCCCCCTACAATCCCATACCCATTATACTCTCATCCCTAAGACATGTGCCCCTCAACAGTCACGTTCAAACTCTCTCTTTCTTAACCTGTGGATGACATAGGATGGTCAAAACGTTGTTCTCTCTTTATCAATAAGTGTTAATACCCATACCAGCCGTTCTGAGATACATTAAAATATACTTTGTTATAATAAAAACTAAAAAATAAAATAAGATACTCAAACAGCAATAGAAAAACATAGACATTTCTAAACTACCGAACAGTTTTAAAGACTTTATTCAGTTATTATTAAATGTATTCATTTTTTATACTTTTAAAACATAAAACAAAGAAAAATACGAATACTGGAAAAACACGACAAAAGTTTAATCTTGTTTACAAAAATAAACAATCAAAAATATTTGAACTACCGAGTATGTCTTTTATCATTAATTTATATCAAACTTATTTCCTGTGTTTAAGAATTAAAAAAAGGAAATAGTTATTTAAGAATAGAGATATATGATTAGTTACTTTTAGATATGGTATAAAAGTAACAATTTAAAATCTTAAGTTTCATCCTTATAGCACAGTGGAAAGGCATGGTATAGTGGTTAGTGTATCAGACTGCAGGTTCTATGGTTCAAGACGTGACACAGCTGAACCTTCTCACTGTAGTAATGGGCACACTATAAAAACGACAGTTAATCTTATTATAAAGTTCTAAGAATTTGAAAAACAAAAACCATGTAGCAGCGTGTACTGTTAGCTGTTTCATTCCTTCTGTCCAGTACCTCAAATTTAGAGAATGCTCTATCTGAATTTTAGATGCTCTTCCCTCAACATTTGGCTAACGTGCGCAAGTACGCATATTGTGCCAATCAAGTTGAACATTATAGTTACAGTTACTTTTAGTACGGGGAAGAATTTTAAGAATTTTAGTTATTTTTACATTCTCGAGGAAATTCGGAAGGCAATTTAATTCTAATAGTTTTGTGAGAATCATATTCATTTTATAAACAATAAATTCCTAGTTGAATTAATTTCATCGTGAACCAAAAAGTACGAAGTCATATCGTATTCTATAAAACTATTTCAGGCTCTTACTCTTTGAGAAACATTGAATTTTTTTATTCCTGGGCTCTTTTTGTGAAACTTTAAGTTTAGTTCCAGCTGGTAAAGATAATTTATTTATTTGTTCAAAGATAAGCTAATGAATATTGGCTACAATGTAAATTTGCACCTTTTTAACCTATTTCATTTCGATGTATTAATTACCCAATAAAGTTGTGTAAACTTGTAGTTCGACTGAAAAATGACATTTTTAAAGCTATTTGTTGAATTTCCCGCTAAGCTATTCAAGGGCTAGTTGCACTGGTCATTCTAAATTTTGAAGGTCAGGCAGCTTAGCCAACGATAAATACCGTCACTTTGCGAGCTACTCTAATTAACTTGCTGAATTTAACCGTTACTCTTACAACGTACAGCTATAAAGTACAGAGAATTGTTTTATTATTTAGATAGTAAATGGGCGCGAACTACATTCTGGATGCCAACTACTCAGCCACAAAGAAGTATTAATGGATTATGAATTTACCTATTTGAGTCATGACCTAAAAATAATAAATAAATTTATTGAAAAATACAATGCTGTGGTGTGTTAAACTCAAGTAAAATAAATATTAAATATTAATAACATACCTTGGATATTCCTATTAATATACTGTATATGAACCAAAGATTATCTTTTAATCAATAAATGTCAAAATATTTAGAAATTATAGATTCCTTAATAATTATCTATAAAAGGAGTCAAATAACCTTACTGCTATTAGCCAATTCAGGCTCCCTTTTGATGAATAAATATTCATGAGCAGCCACGATGCAATTTGTAGAATTTCTTTAAATCTTACAGAATGAAACGATTTTAGTTTACAGCTATTATTATGTATAACAGTGGATCATGTTTTAATCAGTTAATAACTTAATACAAATTTTCGTTAACAATAATTTGCTATTTTTCTATTAATAGCTAAGAATATTTTTATGAATAAAATTAAGAGATGGCTAACTGGATACGACAAAATATTAACCGATCAAAGGTAGTGTCTCAATTTAGTACAAACCGATTATTCAAACTTACTTAAACATGGTCCACGATAATAAAGAAACATGTCTTACTGGTTGTACCCACTTTTTATACAAAGTAATGATGTTTCAACATGGTGTTGATTGTTTCTAGAAAGGTCGTCTGTAATATATTTTATTCGAATACAAGAAAGACTCCTTTATGACTGTAAATCATGAGTGTAATTCTTATGTACTAGAAAGTCCCCTGTGAGGTTCAAGATGATGGTTATAATCTTTACGTAGAGAAAACCTCTCATGTAACCGAAAATCGTAATTATAATTATGGTGTGCAGGAAAGTCTCTCCCCATCTGTGACTGTAAATCACGAGTGTGATCTACACGAGCCATTTTTCTTTCCTCTTTGTGTCACGAAAAGGTTCTGAGTTACTAGAAATGTGAGTGGAACACGTTATTCCTTTGTTTAGGTAGTTGACATTAATATCGCAATCATATGCCTTCCTATGACCAAGGCAAATGTGGAGCATATGCGATACACTTCAGTTAAAACGTTTAAGTGAAAACAAAATTACGAACAGTCGATACATATAATAGAAGATAAAAACGACACATTAATTAAATATTACACTTAGAAGGAATACAGTCCAAATGAGAAGGATATAATTGGTAAGATTGAGGTTTCCAGTGAAAGCCATAAAGGAAGATACATGGATGATGTTCTGGGTGGCAATGGGTCCAAAGAAGATGACTCTCAGATTAGTGGCATGTAGAGATAACAACTGTAGGTAAATGATTGCTTCCAAAAGACGGTTCCTTATTTGCCATACACTTATAGGTCCTAGCTGATGATATTGAAACAGTTGTTGTTTGTGGGATTTTGCTCAAAACAACTCAAAGACTATTAGTTGATAGATTGTTTAGGCAGAGTATTCAGGATGAAACATTGCAGACTGGGCAGCAACTGCCTTGAAGACGAAAGGCGGAAGACTTTCAAAACGTCGTCCTCTACACTTGTCTCTCCACAACAGGCAGTTGCCGTCCATTCTACAAAGTTTCATCAACTCAAAGACTGTTTGAACAACTGTTCGCAATTTTTCAACAATAGAATAGTGGGATAGCAACTAGGTAATGCCTCCTACCAATCACCAATATGTAAGCTGGTCAAACTGTGAGATTTGACTGTAATCTTTATAACACAACTACAGCCATAAGATAAATATTTGAAGGTGAGTGTCAACATTTTGAAAACTATCCAAGTTACTTTGAAAAAGGAATAATATACTGTATCGATTATTGTATCAGACATTAAACTAATGATGATGCATTAATAAAATAGGAAATAAGGGCTGGACCTAGAAGGCCAAATCTAGAACCACGATATACCACAGTAAATCTCACCACTTTCGTTTGTGGTAGGGTTATAAATGTGATAATGAATCCCGAAATACTGTTAAGAGCAACCCTGCTACAAGTTGGTGGACGGTTGCTCTCCATATGGGTAGCAGTCTTAAAGTAGGTTGGTTATGTTTGAACCTTAATAATGCTCTAATATTAGGACGGTTATGTTTGCCATGCCAATTTAGTCCAAGATTTTCATACTTTGAAAAAATACGAATATTGTAAAACAGTGATGAAAGTTTATTCTTGTTTAGAAAAATAAACAAACATAAAAAAATTAACCAATAGTAACCAGAGTTTCCAAAAATCCTCTCTATTAGCTATGTCTGGACTTTACTAATTTCTAACGTGCCCGTTTAGTCCAAGATTCGCATACATCATTCCATCTACAGGAACGTGAAAGCTTAGTCTCGTTATTTTGATCAAGGTGTGAGGGTATCTACATGCTAATATAATTTTTAAGATATAATATAAACTATTAAGTAAACTATGATTGTCAACTTGCATTTTTGAATAGTTATAAATTAAAAGATAACTTTTGGATATATATGTGTAAGAAAGGTCGTCGTAAGTTATTGAAAACATGACAGAGATGTTTTCATATGTACGCTATTTATACTAAACCATACAGATGCGAAAGGAAAATATTTCTCTGTGTGTGGAAGCATATCCTCATAAACGAATTGACTGATCCAGAACAAACTTGACATAGTATCCTAGTAATACAAAAACAACCAACTTTTTATTAAATTTTCAACATACCGAATTTATTTTATGGAATAACCCTGTATCGTTAGTCAGTAGCTATTGTAAATAGTTAAAGCTGAAGAAAACTCAAAACATAATTATACAAATCAAAGGATATAAATACAATTTTCATCATATTTGGTTTGTTTCACGTAATAACCAAAATATATTGTAATAAAATATTTATCTATAATGCGAAACATGAATATATTGGTGTTGTTTACGTTTCCCACTCTTTTGTATAAAAGTAAAATATTTGTAGAACATATCTTCCATTGCTTTTATAGATAGAACATTAGTTTTTCTGTTTTTTATCCGATGTTCATAAGTCCAGTTTTTAGCTGAAAATTTTCTGTACTTTTTGCCAAATTATCATAAATTAAGCAGGATAAATACAGCATGTATATTGTTGAATAGTAAATGCAGTTTCTAACACTGTCACTACTTTTCCATATTTAATTTTGACAGAACTTTTATAGTCACTTATCCACCCTCAAAATGAATACGAAATCTAGTCTGACGACTTTTCTGTTCAATTGGTTTCTGATACGAGAGGTTACAATTGTATTTTGTAGTAAAACTTCAATTTATGAGAAATAGATCATACTCAAGAGATGTGGAAGTCATTGTGATCTAATTCCTGTGCCATCTAAGTACCTATTCTTTGTAGGTAGTATGTATCAATTGAAACGCCACTCTAACTTAAACTCAGGTAATCTTTTAGTCTCAATGTAAATTTCTGCATTCGACTATCGAGCTCCTCACTCATTAAACAATGACACTCTTCAATCATAGAGAACATAAGCCTGCTTGTGATTCTCCTGGTGGGAGAGTAATTACGCTTATTTCACAGTATAACTTGCAAATTGCTTCAAGTAAGTTGTTTAATTTGGTTTGTTGGTACTTATTACCTTGTTATATTTACGTAGGCAAAATACATAATTCTAATCAAGCTGCTATTTCCCATCGATCTAAATCAGTTTTTATACGTTTTATTTTTAGTTTAATGTTTAAAATTCTATAACAATTTCCCCTCCTCTGAATACGATGCAATCATATATAATAATTTTCATATTATTATATTTGTGTTTATGCCACAAAGAATGCTGACGTGATCTTACTAAACTAAATTTCTGTTTTCATGTAACAAGGAAGTATTTATGCATTTTTACTAAAGTATAGTTCAGTGACCTTGTCACAAAGAAGCACTTATGAATCCTTATTAAAGTACAGTTCTGTGTTCATGTCACATAGAAGTGTTTATGCACACTTATCAAGTTACTTTTCTGTTTCCATGTTACAAAAAGTGTTTGTAGATGATACTTACAGTTTTATGTCCATGTTAGAAAAAAATAGTCTATGTAATCTTACTAAACGACACCTATGGGTCCATGTCACAAAAAATTGTTTCTGTGTTCTTACTAAACTATATTTCTATTTCCATGTCTCAAAGAATTGTTTGTATGTCCTTACTAAACTATTTCTGTTTCCATGGCGCAAAGAAGCATTTATATGTATTTATTAAAGCACAGTTTTTATTAAAGCACAAATAAGTGTTTATGCGGTATTATGAAACTACATTTTCATAATTTTGTCGACACATAAAAAAGAAGTGATTATACGGCATTATTAAATTGTATTTTCTTTCCCTGTCACAAAAAAGTTTTTACGTGAGATTATTAAACAATAGTTCAGTACCTATTTCTCATGGAAGTGTCCTTATAATGCTGCATTTCTGTGTCCACGTCACAATAAATGTTTAAGTCTTACTAAGTTGCGGTTCTGTGTTCATGTCACAAAGAAGTGTTCATATGGTTATATTAAGCTGATTTTTTGCTTCCATACTACAAAGAAGTACTTATGTGGAGTTATTATACAACAGTGATTATGTGCCATTACTAAACTACATTTCTGCGTTCATGTCCCATAGAAGTGTTTATGCATGGCCAGGTGAGTTAAGGCTTTCGACTCGTAATCTGAGGGTCGCGGGATCGAATCCCGATCGCACCAAACATGCTCGCCCTTTCAGCCGTGGGGGCGTTATAATGTGACTGTCAATCCCACAATTCTTGGGTAAAAGAGTAGCCCAAGAGTTGGCGGTGGGTGGTGATGACTCACTGCAAAATTAGGGACGGCTAGCGCAGATAGCCCTCGTGTAGCTTTGCGCGAAATTCCAAAACAAACAAACATACAACACTTAAGTCCTCTATCCATGCCACAAACAAATGCTTCATGTGTTTACTAAGTTAGATATTTGTGTTGCTGTCACAAAGAAGTGTTCATGTATCCTTACGAAACTAATGTTTTATGTTCTTGTTATAACCCTGTGTTCAAATGTCCTTAATAAAATACATTTCTGTATCCATATCACAAAGAAGTGTTTATGTGGTCTTACTAGCCTGTAGTTCTACGTCCATGAGAGAAAGAACTGTTTATGTGATTTATCTAATCTGTAGTTCTATCATTATATCACAAGTTAAGCGTATAGAAGCTTTACTAAACTACAATTCTCTTTTTATATCACAAAGGAGTGCTTACATGTTTTTGCTAAACTGTACTTCTATGTCTCCAGTGACACAGAAGTGTTCATGTATTGTATCTACATTTAAGTTTTGTGTTCATAGCATATCACATAAACTGTTTATGTGGTCTAACTAAACTATGCGCTCATGCTGAAATGAAGTGTTTATATGCCCTTAAACTGCTATTCTCTTTCGATGTCGGAAAGAAGTGTTTATGTAGCTTTATTAAACTATAGTTCTATGTTTATGTGTTTTTTTTTCTAAGCTACAGTTCTGTTTTCATATCTAAAATAAGTGTTCATGCGTGTCATTTAACAAAAAGTGTTTATGTGGTCCTAGTTTGTGATAATTTCATAAAGTATTTACATAAATTATTCTGTGCTCATGTCACACACAAGTATTTATGTGTTCTTACTAAACAACAGTTCTATGTTGTTGTTACAAATGAGTGTTTATGTGTCATATGTTTCCATACCAATGTATAGTTTTATGTTCAGCTTAGTAAAATGTTTATATGGTCATACTAAACTACAGTTCTGTGTTCATTTAACAAAGAAGTACTTTCGTGTCACGCGTGTCTTTACTAATGTGTAGTTTCGTGTCCGTGTCACAAAGGATTGTTTATATATTCTTACTAAACTCTCATTCTGTGTCTATCTCACAAAGAAGTTTTGGTACATTCTTACTAAACTGTTGTTTTTTCCATCACGAAAGAGGTGTTTTTGTGTCCTTACTAAACTACGAACTTATGCCGATGTCGCAAAGAAAATGTTTATGTATCTTTACTAAACTACGTTTTTGTGTTCATGTCATAAAAAACTGTTTAGGTCTGCTCATTAACCTATATTTTGGTGTCACAATGAAGTGCTTTTGTTTTAATACTAAATAAACTATAGCCGTATAAATGATGGCTAACTGACAAAGAAGTGTTAGAAAATGCCATTGCCAGTTTTCTGATTTCGTGCGTGATATTTGATTTAAGAAGTTTCCTCGTCAATAACAGGTCGTAAAATGAGAAATATAACATAGTATATTGTTGAATTTTAGCCTTTAAACGAAATACCTCATAATTAATAAATTAAAATGTTTTAATTTTTAATGTTTCAAAAGTTTCAATAAGTTATGACTTTCTATTTTCATTCAATGTGTTACAGGCCTTGACATTGGATATAGTATTTTGTTTCTGTTTTAAAACTACGTGTTCTAGTTGGTGTTAAGCATGCATCATACTAATAATACCAATGTGTTGTCAGTTCGCATTCAAAAATTGCGTAGTGGAGAGAGAAAGGTATTACGTCAATGGATGATTTTTTTTTAAGAGCGCTCTGCAAGAAACTGCTAACACACCACACGAGCGCATTAAGCAAATCGCCCAGTAAAGACGCTTACCCGCTTGGCGCACACAACTGTTAAAACGTTGTCTCTTCCGTCAAATCCTTTAGTTCCTCTTAAGGCTTTGAGAGATCAACGTCTTCTGCTGTCTCTCTCTTTCCAGTAATGTTTAAAAACAATACATCTTGAACTGAATGGAACTAGTGATTCATTACACAACTGTAAATTCTAATGAATACAAGAGATGGAGGAAAAAATCTTATACTAAGGAGCACTGGTGTTTCAATATTTTAAGAGAGCTGACGCAACAGTTACTGAGGCCAGGCAAAACAGGTGGGTTTATTTCTTTGTCTGAACATCTTGTGTTGATCTTACCCTTGTGGGTTTTGATGAATTAATTAATTAAATAAATTCCTAAAATTTTAATTTTTTTAGTTATATAGTTTCATAAATACTAATTTCTAATTGTTTTATGAACATAATTTACATAAGAAATCAAGCCTGGTGTTTTTGGATCGAACGAATCTACAATCATGTATTCATAACTCTTCTAAAATAATAAATAAACATTAATCACACACACATGAGACATATAAACTACACAATTTCGACAGGAAATATTTTTAGTCCCACAACCAGTGACATATAAACTACTATACAATGCTACAGACACTAACTATATTTATTCCTATCATCTGTGACGTAGATACTACAATAATACTCTTCAAATACTAAACCTATATAATAATACAAAATTATTGACATTTTAGTTAATATATTTACATCGGTATGTAAAATCGTATAATTAGAACAGTATCTTATCAAAGCTTTTATTTTATAGGAATCATAATATCAAACTTATCACACCGTAACTATACTAATATGAAAGCTATCATCTCATAAAGGTACTAATATAAACGCTATCACCTCAAAATACCACTGATATCAAAGATACGACCACACATTAATAAAAGTAAACCTATAGTCTTATAACAAACATCAAAGGTATGATCACACAATCATATTAACAGTATTAACAGTCTAATTAATGGCAGTACTACTGAACTAATCTATTCGTAACAGGACTGACATTAAGTTAACTGTAATAACAACGGTACAATAACGTTTATCTTTTTGATATTTCTTAGTTTTTACTCTTAAGTAATACAGTTCTTATAACGTTTCAGATACTCTCCACTTATAATATTTCTTCTCCGAAGCAAAGGTAATATTCTTCCAATCATACAAAACTAGTTGGGATAATGCATCAGTTGAGTTCTTGTTACACTTTAAAGTGGTATTTCACTTCATTTATCCTGCTATAAGGATGTTGTTGTGGCCTAACGCTTTCATTAAGTGCATTATTTTGTTACACACTGTGATTAACAAAGTTTACTGACGTTGAGTCTTTACGAAGTGCTTATGTCAGAAGCATTTCGGTAATAAGCTGTAACATCGTTGACCGTAAATTTGTTTGTTTGTTTTGGAATTTCGCACAAAACTACTCGAGGGCTATCTGTGCTAGCCGTCCCTAATTTAGCAGTGTAAGACTAGAGGGAAGGCAGCTAGTCATCACCACCTACCGCCAACTCTTGGGCTACTCTTTTACCAACGAATAGTGAGATTGACCGTCACATTATAACGCCCCCACGGCTGGGAGGGCGAGCATGTTTGGCGCGATGCGGGCGCGAACCCGCGACCCTCGGATTACGAGTCGCACGCCTTACGCGCTAGGCCATGCCAGGCGTTGACCGTAAAGCATCAAGCAAATTCATTTCACGGGAAATCCGCTGTCATCAAAATCTGTTAGGAGGCTTTAACCTTACAGCCATCGATGTGTGGCTTTAATTCTTCTGTAAGATATTTTCGCGAAGTGTTTGGGTACCAAATTACTTGTAGGTTCACATCTTAGTTGTTTATGGGGTTCCTAATAGTATTAAGTTACATACATAAATACTTCAATATTACCAGCATTAGACCCGAGGGTGGATGATATTCACCCCTCATTTTTAAGAAAACGTCATTTTTCATACCCTTACCTGCAGTGTAGCTGTTTTGAATACTAGTTTACGAAGGTTTGAATTTTTCTATTTTATCTACCAGTAGTTTAATCTTATGCAGTATAATAAATAATTTCTGTTGAGTTTAAATCTGAATATTGTAAATAGTCTCACTGATTATTGCTGGTATCCCAGACGTATTTCTCATAAAAAAGTGAACGACTTAAGTCAACTTTTATACATTTACTGTCCTAACAGACAGAACACAAAATTACTCATTATGGTGTAATTTGTGGCCCCTAACAGTAAAAAAGGTATAAAACCGTAAGGTCTATTAATGCTCGTAATATTGAGTGTTAACATTGTATTTGTGAAGATTTCACAATTGTTCAAAATAACTTTGATAGTGACGCTTTAGCACATAGAGCAGAATTAACGCTATATCACCCATCTCAAGACATTATGTTATATAACTTAACATCATTAGAAAACTTTGTTTTTTGTTTCTGCCTACATGTGATGAGGACTCTATTGACTTAGCATAACACTTGTGAGCTAAGTATCTTAGATGAACCACATTTTTTTTTCATTTTATGACATTCGATCAGTGATATCACTACCATATCAGTACTATATCACTACTATGTTAGTACTATATCACTACTATGTTAGTACTGTATCACTACTCTATCAGTGCGATATCACTACTATGTTAGTACTGTATCACTACTCTATCAGTGCGATATCACTACTCTAAGAGTACTATATCAGTACCATATCACTACTATATCAGAGCTATATCAGTGTTGACTAAGCTAACAAAGAACTATCAAAATGCATTTTTTTATTTAGATTTTTCCTTATTTTAAAAACGGTTGTTTTGAAAAGTTAAAGTCCGCATTTTTTAAAATAAATACATCCTTTTATTTATACGTATATGTACATATGTATATATATTGACCAATATGTTCGAATACAGAAAAGTTTTCCAATCGCTTAAAACATAAGTTGACTTAAATTTCCTTCGGTCTACTACAAAAGTAAAATATAGGTAATGAAAAAGACAGAAAAGACATTTGCAAATAGGCAGTAACGTCAATTGTCCACGACCTTCGATGACTATAAAAAACCATTCAGTAAGAGAGACAAGGTGGATCGTTGAGAAAGGAAGTCCTGATAATTCAACACTCATATAAGAGATTCTAAGTTGACGTTTCCACTACAAAAGTATATATAACTTTATAAACGGCTATTAAACAAACAGTTATTTCTTCGTTAGAATTTACTTTGTTGGGCCTATAAGTCGCTTATTACATCCAAATAACCCAGGCAGTTCTTTATATTTTCTAGAAAATTCGACTTAGGAGCAAACATTAATGTTTTCATATTACATAGTCAGAAGTCATTACCGTCAGAATTAGAACAACATAGCTTATGTTGATATGAATAAAACTATTATCACGATAGTCGGATCGTCATAAATTAAACAGTGTTGTTCAGTTTTATATATAGAAATTATTATCACGACGACTACAAGGTCGGCTAGGTAGGTTAAGGCGTTAGATTCGTAATCTGAGGGTCTCGGATTTGAATCCACGTCCCACTAAATATGCTCGTCCTTTCAGCCATGGGGGCTTTATAAGGCGACGGTCAATACCATTCGTTGGTAAATGAGTAGCCCAAGAGTTGGCGGCGGGTGGTGATGACTACCTACCTTCTATTTAGTCTTACACTACTAAATTAAGAACGGCTAGCGCAGATAGCCCTCGTGTAGATTTGCATGAAATTAAAAAACAAAACAAACTACTAGGTCGTTAAAAATAAAACAATATAGTGTAGGTTGATATGAATAAAGTTATTTTCGCGATGGGCATGTTGTTAAAACTAAGACAGTGCAGTTTAGATTAATTTGAAGAAAGTTATTATCACGGTGACCGAGGCCCGGCATGGCCACATGGGTTGAGGCGCTTTACTCGTAATCCGAAGGAAGCCGGGTTCGAATCCCAGTCGCACCAAACGTGCTCACCCTTTCAGCCGTAGGGGCGTTATAAAGTCACGATCAATCCAACTATTCGTTGGTAAAAGAGTAGACCAAGAGTTGGCGGTGGGTGGTGGTGACTAGCTGCTTTCCCTCTAGTCCTACTGCTAAATTAGGGACGGCTAGCGCAGATAGCCCTCGTGTAGCTTTGCGCGAAATTCAAAACAAAACCAAACAAAACAATCACGGTAACCGAGCAGTTAATAGTAAAACAATCTAGTTTAGGTTGATGTGTGTGTGTGTTTTCTTATAGCACAGCCACATCGAGCTATTTGCTGAGTCCACCGAGGGGAATCGAACCGCTGGTTGCGGTTGATATGAAAAAAGTTCTTATTAGAAAGTCGGGTCGTCAAAATGAAAACAATGTAGTTTACTTTGATAGGAATTTTTATTTTCATATTTTGAAGGAGACCCAAGAAGCGAACAAATTGATGATGTTTAACATTTAACTGATCAGTTTAATGTTCGAATTTATTACAAAATATGAAACTGAAATGAATAATGCATAAATTCCAAATGATTTAAAACCAGTGATATATCACTGACATTTGTATCTCAGAACGGCGTGCACAGGTTTTAACACTCTTACTAATAAAACAGAGAATAACGTTTCAACCTTTCAGGTTAACAAAACATCATTTCTGAAAGAGGCAAATAGTGAATAGCAACCCCCGCCAAATCTTGAGCTACTATTGTTTGTTTATTTTGAATTTTGCGCAACGCTACACGAGGGATATCTACACCAGCCGTCTCTAATTTAGCAGTGTAAGACTAAAGTGAAGGGAGTTAGTCATCACCACCCACTGCCAACTCTTAGGTTATTATTTTACCAACGGATATTGGGATTGATCATAACTATGTAAGGCCCCACGGCTGAAAGTACGATAATGTTTGTTGTGACCGGGATTCGAACCCGTGATCCTCAAGACGTGAGTCGAGCGCCAAAAACACCTGGTCATACGGGGCTAGTTACTATTGTTTGACCAAATAAGAGGATTTGATTATTACCCCTATAACGCTCCAATAGTTATCAAATCTTAAGCGCATTTTATTTGTGGTTAAAATAAGGATTTATAGTCCTACACGTTAACCACTAGGGATACACTCAGCTCTAACTGGAGTACTGTCACAAAAATAACTTGCAACATTTTAACAGAAAACAACAACAAAAGATATTATTTTTTGATATAAAAAGACCATAAAAGTATGTGTAACGTTTCAACATGTAAAGTAAAATATAAAAAAAATCTTTCTTACACTAAACAAATTACATTTCAAGTGTAAAAGTCTGCTTATTCAATATTTATAGTTTGTGTTAAAACATAGTACAACTGAGTCATTCTGACATTCCACATTATTTATTATTTCATGCGTAAAACTCTCGATGCACCTTTAATAATGCCAATGAAGAGTCAGTGTGTCAAGTTAGAGAGAGATATTCTAGATAGTATTAAAGTAATGCTGATCGGTAATAATAGGTCTATATTTGAAGGTTCCTGATTTCAGTTTCATGGATTGTTAGTAACTAGAACTTTACTAATGTTCAAGAAACATTTGCTTATTTATAGTATTTACGTCGAACTTATAGAGACTTATAATAATGCGATTTAGTATAGACCAACGATGTTAAACGATGTTAGGTTTTGTAACCTAATGGTTTATCTAGAAACTGTAATTAATTTAAAGCAAATATTTATTGTCCTTCGTTGGCCAGCTGTAAGCTTACGGACTTACAACTATGAGTTAAAATCAGGAATTTGATTTCATACGTTGGCGACTGAATAGTGTACCTTTGTACTGAAACAAACATGCGAGCGATAATTTGGTGATTCAGTATCAGGCATTCGTGTGTTCTTTACTAGTTAGTATTGGTGTGCTGCTTGTAGCATTTAAGAGTTTACATGTTGTTTTCACAGTTCTTTACTTCTTCCAACTATCTTTTTGATAAAAAGACTAGCTTATCTTCAGTTAATGTGAAAAACTCTTAGAAAAGATGATAGCAGGAATACGGTGCTTTTCAAATACCATTGCCATTTCAAAACAACTCGTAAGCACTTTAATCTAAGACGAAAGAGTGTGTCAGACAGCTGGTGGGCGGATGCTTTGATTTGTGCTATAAAATTCATTTCTAGAGATGTAGTCCTAAAGATGGGGAGAATCTTGGTCTTCAGAACAAACTAACTTTTTTATTACAGTAACAAAAGTTGTTGTGTTGCTGTCATTTAGAAACAAACTAAATCACTGTTGTAGCTCAGTACGGTTGGCTGGTGAACAACTGGCTTTAGGATTTGAGAAAAATGTTTAAAGCAAGAAAATAAAGATGGAGGAAAATTACCTTTTGAAAGGAGCGGCTACTTCTGTACACTACAGGAACAATAGTGTTTATATGGATGTTCGGAAAGTTACTGTACACTACAGAAACAATAGTGTTTATATGGGTGTTCGGAAAGTTACTATAGAACAGTGGTAAGGTTAGTAGCAGCGTGCGTCTGAAACTTGTTGTTAGTATAAACCAGTTATTTTACTACAACGTCTCCGTATTCGTAGATTTGTCACGTTTAACACCGTTGGTTTGTTTAAAGGATGTTTGACACCAAACTTAATTTGAGCCTAGAAAGCTTAAAAGTTAAATTCAAGTAAAAGTCTTCATTACTTAAACGCCAGTGATGGCATGTTATTGTCGATAATTCTTCCAGTGCTGCAAAAAATGTCATATTTGTTACTCGTATTTACGGATAAATAATTTACAGCACTGTTATCGAATAATCTAAGAATCTAGTTTTTGTTAGTCATTGGTATATTGCTGTTTACACGTGACTTCATCGCTATTGTAGAATGACTTAAAATTCCAGATTTAAGTCAATCGTTCACTGGAGTCACTAAGACTTTCTATTTTGTTTCAGAATAACTTAAGAATCTACGTTTTGTTAAACATTGATATGTTATTAGTGACATGCGACTCCGGTGGTATTGCAGAATGACCTATAAATCCAAGTTTTTTTTTCAGACACTGGTCTGTTATTATTGACACGTGACTTCCAGCATTTTTACAGAAAGAACTAAGAACCTACAGTTTTGTCAGACGTTGTTCGTTATTATTCACACACATTTTCCGGGATTGTTATACAACACTTATAAATCCATTTTTCTTAGATGTTGATGTGTTAGTTTTTACACACGCATTTTAACATTTTTATGGGTTATTGTTAGCATACAACTTCCAGTAGTTATATAATAATCTAATAATTCTCATTTTTGATAGGCATTGTTATAAACTGATCTAAGAATAAATAGCTTGTTAGCCACAGGTTTATTACTTTTGCCAATTGACTCTCATCGTTCTTTTATAATGATTTAAGAAACCACGTTTTTGTTAGACGTAACTTTCTACACTGTTATATAATGTCCTGAGGATTCATTTTTATATTTAAGATTGGTAATGTCATGACGTAATGATGATGCGACATCTTGTATCTTCCTGTAATATTTAATAAAAAAGTAATTGTGTTGAAGAATCAGATACAATTAGAATCAGTAATCTGTATCAATTAGTGAGTTAGTGAAAATTAGTGAGTACTTTTACCTGCAATTCAGTTTGTTATTGTTCTTTAAAGTTAAACACAAAGCAACACAATAAGCTACTTGTGTTCTGTCTATCACGAACATCGAAACCCGGATTCTAGCGTTGTAATTCTTCAGACATACCGCTGTGCCAATGGGGGGGGGGCAATTCATTTAATAAGCTAGACATTGAGTTAGCCATCGAGAAAATTCTTGCAAGTAAGTTAGTCAGGTGTACATTGGTTTCCGACTTTCTATTCTTTGTGAGGTTAGGTATACAAGTGAAACTACTTTGTGGCAAACATTATTGAAGAAATAAATCAATTCGTTATTGAGAATTTAAGAGAGGAAGTAAAAGCAAGAAGTACAAAGTTTAAAGAAGAGTTACTAACGAAAATAAACTTGATTGAAGACAAGCACTACGAAGACAAGCACTATGAAGCTGATGGAGATGTAATAAGGGATTACAATAATAAATTCAAAAAGTTATGGAATACATCTGCAATATAGAAAGCTGTAAACTGAATAATTACAATAGGAAACCAAGAGAAGACCATTAACAGAATACAAATTTTAAGAATGAATTAGTAAACATAAACTTCAAACTATCCACACCTCTGTCTGCATCCACTACAAAACTGCAACCTAATACACCATGTACAATACAATATGGAATAGCAAGATCTATTTGATCTATACCTATTACCTAATTAAATCCTTAGTTATTTCGCCAGCCGTATATTCAAGCGTTAAATCATTATATAGATATTCAGTATCATTTTGTTAGATTTCATTCCTCTGAAGCATGTTTTTCATTGAAAATATTTTATCAAGATTAGTTTACCCGAAAAAAATCTGTGATGATAAGTACCAATATCAGAATGTGTAGTTTTAACTGAAGAATAAAGTTTATGAATTTTAATCAAGTTCCATGAACACCACTATCGGATAAAACTGTTCTACTGATTATACATGTATAATCAGAAATAATATGATCTTTCTTTCTTATGTTCCAAATACTTGGTAATTTATTTTTTCTTTGTGAAGTAGGATATGACTGTAATCCTTCAAACCTATCTAAGTCATTACTAACTGGTTTGAAGCTAGTTGTATAAAATATTTTAAACAAAATAATGATGTACTGAGAAAGTCTTTAAAAACATTGAAATGTTTTTAGGCAAAATACCCCTCTTTTAAAAACAATACATTGCATGATTTAAAAGGGCCTATTTACCATTCTGATGTTCGTGGGGTCTAAGGTTCGAACAATGATGTTGCTAAACATTTCTTCAAATTTAGCTATTGACACATGATAAAAATTACACTAAATCTCGTTATTCAGACCAAAGAGGCGGGCATAAACCTTACAGTAGTAGGTGATGCTAGCTGCATTCTATTTTTCTGGTCAGTGGTTAGTAGATTAGATTTATGAACATCTGTACCTGAACAATTTGTTCTGGCCATTTATCCCTTGCGCGTATAAAACACAGTTTATATTGAAAATTCAAAACTCTAGTTATAGTTTTTAATGACTTAGGATAAACACAGCTCAGAGCTAGTCCTCAAGTTTAATTTATAATATTATCAAAACTTCAATTACATTAAGTTGAAACTAAAAAGAGTTTGAGCTTTAGTTCAAATTTCCAAATTCAGCAAAAAGTAACGTAATTTAATTTGACATAACTGATAGCCTCAGGCCTCAAAATAATATTTATAGATATCTCACATATTCTAGTTAGTAAAATTCTATTACATTAGAGTAATTGTCTTGAAAGTTCCTTGTAGTAATATCAATCTTCTTGTAATGTTCTATACAGATGTTATTAAAACTTTATAAGTTTGAAGTTTAATATAACGTTTTAGTTGCTCAAAGTTCAAAAGGAAATACTTAATTTTAAGCGTTTCATGAAGAAACACCATTAACTGTTTGTAATAATGTATTTTAGTTTTAATTTCAATATAAAAAATCTTGGTCTTGGAAATTTTAAGCTACTTTTAAACTTTTAAAAATCTAACAATACCAGCATTATATTAAAAATATAAGATGAGGTCAATTGTTTCTTATTTGGAATATAACTTTGGTATATTTACCAAGAAATCACTAATCATTCATTGTTGTAAGTCAAAACCGAACTTTAAACAATTTCAAATTATTTACTACTCGACAGTAGTTTTAACTTTTTATTAGGTTACCCAAATTCATAATAACTTAAACTTTAGAAGGTGACTTTTAAAGAAACGTAAATATTATTACGCTATTCAAACTCAAAAAATGATATATTTAAAAAAATATATATAATTATGTTCTCCGATAAATTTGATTTTAATTTGACTTTTACTGATCTATAAAGTTTTAAAAGAAAGCGTAATTTTTAGTTGAAATTTAGTAGGTTATTTAAACATGTTACTACTTAGTGATTAGAGAAGATATAATTTCTCAAATACCATTCTACTAGGTTGTTTATTATAAAGATACAGTAAAATATTCAGATTTGATTTATTAAGATCCAAGATAAGTTATACATGGTTAGAAGAAATCGAACTTTTTATGTGAGTCCTTACGTAACTTTGAAAGATTTGTTTGTTTGAAATTAAGCATATAGCTGTGCACAATGGGCTATCTGTGCTCTGCCCACTACGGATATCGAAACCCAGTTTCTAGCGCTCCAACTACCCAGACATACCGCTGTACCACTGGGGGAGGGGCATTCTATGAAAGATCATGAGAATTTATATTTAATTAAGCTATAAAAATGAAACTTTTAAATTACCTTTTACCCATATGTTCGATTCAAGAAAAGGTGGAATTTATAATTGAATTTAATAGGTTATACAATTCAGTAGAAGATGAAAAGTTTTACATCTTCTTATTATGCTATCCATGAAAAAAAAGGAACTTTCAAATTATCTCTTAAGAGAAAGTGCTTGTTTTTTAAATACAGTGTAGTTGGCTACTCAAAGTCGAGAGAATTGAAGTATTTCAATTGACATTTACTAAGCTATGAGAACAAAGCGAATTTTAACTTACTTTCTAATAATCAATTTGAGATCAATAACAACCAAAATTATCTAATTATTTGTTACTAGCCTATTCAAGGCTAGTGGATTGGTTTGGTTTGATTTTCGCGTAAAGCTGCACGAGAGCTATCTCCGCTAGCCGTCCCTAATTTAGCAGTCTAAGACTAGAGGGAAGGGCTAGTCATCACCACCCACCGCCAACTCTTGGGTTACTCTTTTATCAACGAACAGTTGGATTGACCGTCACATTAAAATGCCCCCATACTTGAAAAGGCGAGCATGTTTGGTGTAACGGGGATTCAAACTCGCAAACCTCGAATTACGAGTAGAGTGCCTTAATCACCTGGCTATGCCGAGCCAGATTAGTGGAAAGTGAGTATCTTTTCTATTTGTAATTACACTATTCTGGGCTATCCGAGATACGAGAAAAGACAGAAGTTTAAATTATTTTGAATGATAATTCTTACTCTTCTCAAATGATCATAATTTAAGGATGTAGAAGTTTGTTTTTATCTGAATGTTTAATAAATCTTTGCTGAATGTGAACATATTTCACTGAACCTTATTTCAATCGAGCTAGGTTTTAATACACATAATACATTATTGATTGTTCATTTACGTTAATCATATATCGTTACAAAACGATTACAGCAAAGTGTGCTATATGACATCTGAGTATGTGTGCTAATTTAATAAATATATTCTAAGTGCTATTTATAAGTAAACATATTTAAAAAACAACAGTCCTTGCTAATGAGACAGTGACAATGAAATAGAATGTGTGTATTTCTAGCGGTTGCAAATTAAATACTTCGTTATTTACGCAGTTGGGAATATTCTGTAGAGTTTACTGTAAGTATTTTCTATAGTTATCTTTCTTTTCAATTTACAATCATTGCGCCAAGCGTTAATTCTTAAAATGTAATTAAGCTTATTATTTTAATAAAAATTAGTGATATTTTATTGAATATTAGTAATGATAAATTATTTGAAAAAAATAAAAAGTTTTCGCCCTTTGAAAAAACTAAGGTGAAACAGGTTTGACATAAGTTATCTTAACAACGTTTTTTTTCTATCTTAACAAGGTTGTGTTGGATTTCCAAATTACGTTTTTTAAAATAGTTTGTATATATTCGATTTGCATATTTTATGGTTGGTTATGTTATATAAAAGCGATTTTGAATGTAAAAAAAATATTAACATGTTACGTAACAATCACAGTCGATATAAAGACGGGGTAAAAGGGAATGTAGCACAAGAACATTTTGATATATTTGGTGTTTTGTAGGCAGTGTATTCCACAATAAGAATGTTCGCTTTTGGAAAGGGTATGTAACGGATATATTTGACAGAAAATATTCTTACTCCAGGTAACAAAGATGAGTTCAGACTGAGAGCTTAAAATTTTCCAGAGGTGATATCCCTTACATTTAATGGATAGAAAATCAAAAGCATGTGGAGCAACTTGGATTATAGAACCATCCTTATAATCTGCAACAAGTCGTGCTCCAGCTGTAATAAGCAAAGATCGATTTCTTCTAACAAATGAAAATACACCATTATTGGTCAGTGACAAAATGATCTACATGTCCCACTATTCCAGGTAAGAGTACGAAATATAATCGGAATAGCTCTCCATCTGGAATACAGCACAAATCATATGTAATGTAAACGAGTTGCTTCTACGATATATCCTTTCAACCGTTCCGTACCTTAAACAACAAGAGAATTGAATGGATATTAATTCTATTCCATATAAGACTTACCAGTGAACTCGTCAGACACCGCTATTATGAATTTTTGTTTCATTCGACTGTTAAAACCAACACCAGGAAACCGCTGCCTTCCTACACTATACAGATTATAGAAGGCAATAGGAAGGAAGGTTGTGCTTTGAAGCCAGTCGAGTTTTTAACACAAAAAGGTTATTATCAAAATGTATGATCGTCATATAGAGCATGAACGGAGGTAGCAACATTGACAGCAGTGGTTCTCAACCTTTTCTGACTTGCGGCACACTACGATAATCTGAAAATTTTCGCGGCACACCTGGAAAGCCTTAACAATGTTTTTAGGTACACGTTATACGGCAAGCGTTAAAAGCCTTAGAACGAAAATTACGGCCAAAGCAAGCGAAAATAATGTAATTGTGCATCACGTTTAGATACACGTAACACAGAAGAGTTAACTTAAAAAGCTTTAGAACGAAAATCACGGCTAAAGCAAGCGGTATTAATGTCATCTGCACATTGACAATATTATTGCTTGCTTTGGCCGTGAGTGTCGTTCTAAGGGTTTTTAACGATTTTGTGGTATAGCAGAAAAATCAAAACTTTTTATTTTTATTTTTACACATGTTTTTAATGTGACGCTTGTGCCTGCTTCCGAGAGCAAATCAAATTGAAGCGAGGCTCTAACGTAGACAAACAAGCTCGCATTTCATCATCGACTGTAAAAAGCCTCTCTTTCTTTATGGCTTTAATTTCTGTCAATTCTGAAAATCCAATTTCGCAAAACCACAAAGATGCAAATGAAACCAGAACATTAATTGCTTTTGAACTGATTGCAGAATATGAATTTTTAATGGAGATCCAAAGCTCATCCATGCTCTTTTCGGTAAACAATGACTGATAAAATTTGTCGTTTCGTAAATCAATGTGCTGTTCTTCCTCCTCAGTTGTAAGATTTGTTGTCTCGTTCATTCCGAATGGATAAGTCACTTAGTTATATTCGTCGACAGCAAGTAACGGAAAGTAATGTTTTAGTGCGGACTGTAGGTCGCTTAATGTGTTGAAAATTTGAGGGACAATTTTCTTCTTTGACGGACTTTCGTTAACAGAAGAAAAACAATCAAGGATTCATCTCGAGATCTTATTCTTCCACATCGTCACATTTTCATCGAAGGCCTTCAGTTTGGACGTTGCAGTTATAATGTTTTCAGATGGTCCTTGAAGACTTAAGTTCAGAGAATTTAATTTTTCAAACAAGTCAGAAACAAATTGAACTTTCAACTACCAGATCTCATCATGAAAAGAAAATTCAAAACCTGCTTCCTCAACCTCCAAGAAAGAAATAATTTCAGTTTATAGTTGGAAAACACACTTTAACACCTTTCCTTTCGAAAGCCATCGAACTTTAGTGTGATACAGTAGCTTTTTGTAGTCTGAATCCATCGCCTCACAGAGAAGAGAAAAAAGTCGAGATTGAAGTGGTCGAGACTTGAAGAAATTCACCACTTGAATAACTTGATTCATAACACACTGCAAATCTTTTGGCAAAGATTTGGAGGCGAGCGCCTCTCTGTGAATCATGCAGTAAACAATCCTAATGTTTGGATTTTGTTGGCGCACCAGAGTGACGAATCTCTTCTTTTTTCCTTGCATTGAAGGACAGCCATCGGTGCAAATGCTGACACAGTTACTCCAACGTAATTTGAAGAGCAAAATATTTCCATTCACCAACTCGAAAATGTCTTGGCATTTCGCTGTACTTTTTAAATCTTTGCAAAATAAGTATTCGTTTACAATTTTTCCATCTTTTATGAATCGAACAAAAGCCAGAACTTGAGCTTTTCCACTAACGTCAATAGATTCATCAACCTGAAGAGACCATAGCAGAGACAATTTATCTTCAAGCGCTTCGAAATGTTCGCAAACTTGATCCTTCAAATCCGACGACAAGTCTACAATTCTGCGCGAAATTCAGTTTGCTAGGAACAGGCGCCTCGTTCGATAAAGCTGCATTGCTGAGAAGGCAGAATGGTAATTGAGAATGTTCCGATTCCAAAGCGATAAAACCGTATTCGATGCATTCGTTTTTGTACTTTCGTTTGATTCCTTGCTTTTGATTCAACACATTCTCCTTTGCAGCACCAGACTTACTTAAATATGTTTCCATGGATAAATGATAAGCTAATTCACACACGATAAGCACGAAGTTCTGCAGTTGATATAAAATTCCTACCTATAGCGTAGTAGCTGTAGCTTACCGCAGAATGAGAACGTGTTCCAGAAAGCAGTTTGATTGTTTTATGCATCATTTATGACGTACGAAGCGCTTGTTGCGCCACAATTAAACTAACAGTCGAACAGTTGCAATCGAGAATGAAATTTAAATGTGAACGTCTCAGTGCTCGAGTTCAATGACAACCATCGAATGTTTTGGAAGGTTTCAGAGTGTCTCTATAGTAGCTTTATTTAACTAATGTGTTCGACTTGCTTTTAAAATCCCAAGAAAGTTGAATGTGTTTCAAAAACACCGCGGCACACCTGCCAATCTCTCGCTGCACACAGGTTGAGAATGACTGATTTAGATGCTCCAAAATCGTTTTAATATGATGTATTTAACCTCTGTAGCACATTCTCGTACCAACATCTTTGATCTTGTAGAAGTTGAGATAATACCGATTACAGTTATGAAAGGATTATATTTTACATTTGATATATTGAATAACGCTAACGAGACTTTATTTTTGAAATTTAAGTATTATTCAGTTCAATAGTTCAACATTTGAAATCAAAGTTTCACTGTTTTCAGTGAAAGCTGAAAACAAACTATTCGAAAGAAAATGAACGCTGTCTCTGATGAATCTAAAAGATTTGTCTCCTTAACAGTTAAATAACTACTACTATTTAAACTTGATGCATAAAAATGTTTTATGACATTTATTAAATTGATTTAATTCCATTCAACATGATTTTGTATAAATAAAAATCTCTTTAATACAAGGAGTTACGTAATAAATGTGCTGAAAAGACAAGACAAAATAAATACGAACTCTTTGAGTCTCTGTACTTTAGTGTAGGATAGCAAATTGCTTGGATATCCATGTTAAAATTCTAACATCACTCGTAAACATACAAAATACATATATATAAGAGATCGTCTTAGCGAATGTTGAAGACAAACTATTTGATTGAAAATGGATCTCGTCTGTGATGAATTTAAAAAAATCTGGATGCTTAATAGTTCAAGTAACTACTACCAGGGGTCACTATGACAACATAGTGTAAAAGAAATTTTTATTTTGTCTCGTAATATTGTAATTACTAAATTGCTACTTATTGGCTCAGACGTGAGCTTGAGGGTTTACACCGCTAAAAATATTGTGATGTTAAATGTATAATTTAATATCAGGTAGGCTATTTATTGAAATAACTATATCTATATTATATACGTAGTTTCAACCTTTTTAACCCATTACAGTTTATTATATCATGTGATGAAAACAACTCACAAGTAGCTTTGAAATTACATTTATAATATAAACTATGTAGCAGCTGATCGAGAAATTAAAGAGATATGGACCTATGTAACTGAGTAAGTTCCTAAAGAAGTGGAACAGCAATAACTATTTACTAAAGAGTTAGACTAATATTTATTAATCAAAGAGATAGATGAACAATTGTTAATGATCATGACTTACGAATATTTCACACTTTCAGTTTTAATACATAGTGTAAAATGTTCACGCGTGTCTTTTATATATATATCTATTTTAACGTTATCGAATATAGACATTAATTTAAAATGATGTTTATTCTACCATTTATAGGCTACGTTGTTAATAGGTCTCTAAGGTTTGGTATGTTCAAAAACAAACAGAAAATGACAGATTGCCTACGCGAACGTTAAACCTTGATGTTTGAAATTTTTAGCAAATTAACGAATGTTTGTTTTTGCGTTATGGTTTGATACAATTAACTTTTTTTCTGTTATCATAAGAATAATTTGATTACGAAGTTTACATTTGATACCAACCAGAGGTGCTGACGCCTGCAGACACAAAATAATCAAACTTCGTGTTAAGGTAAAGATAATCATCTCATGTCATTAACATATCTGTTATATATAAAAGTTAAGATAAGGCCATGGTTTCCCTGGTAGCCTTTGTCTACAATATTCTGACAACGAAACACAGACGTCATTCTAATAATTTTTTTTCTTGTTTTGTTTTACAATGGTGACAAAACGTTAGTCAGCACTGTAGTTCCAGAAAACATTGTAATTATGCGTGAGTTGTAATAAAAAATAGAGATTTTCACATAAGGGTCTGATAAGTTGTGAGTAGTGTTATGATTTTTGTTTCCAAAACGTGGTACTTTAAAAATGGTTTTGCATGAACTTAGCTTTGGTTTTAAGGAATATTTAAAGCTGAGATTACAAGTAATTAAAGGCTGAATAATCACAAAGAATGGAAAGTTATGTGTTAAGAACATGTTCAATTCTTTAAGAACATTCCGTTTCTTTACTTCAATGCCGAAGTTTACCATACTGCTTTTTAGCATATATACGGCAATTAGTAGCAAATAGTGTTGTCTAACATAAACGGTAAGTACTGAACAGTAACTTTACTGACGTTTCGTTTTACTTACCTGAAGAAAATACAGGTAAGCAAATGAAAACGTCATCTAAGCACCAGTTCATCAAACAATTGTTTCTGTCTGTTTTAAGAATGACTAGATGAGGAAACATTGTAGATTAAAATGTGAGTGTGTATGGATTCCTAATTGCAGGTGTTGGGTGGTTGATATTTGTGAAAAAGATTTTAAAAAATGTATCAATAATGGCCAACAAACGTAGCCAGTAAACACTGATTTCAATAAGAAATTATTTAAGTTGGTGGTGTAGTGTCATAACTTTCGTCTCAATTGCAAACAGTCAACTAAAAAGCTGCTCTTTTGATTAATTACTGAAACTTTTTATTTGTTCTGGAACATGGTTCGAAGATTAGTGAAATATTGACGCCTTGATGGATTTTGAAATTATCAGGATTTTCATAAGACAGTGCAATATAAACCTTTTACTGACTCGTATGAAATGCTCATATGTGTATGTTATATATCCTATTTTAATGCCATCAAATACGAGTATTAATTTATTTACTTCTTAATATATCTATAACATCGATAGAACAATATAACTCAGAGACCAATACAGTATTAAATGATCTATTTAAACAATAATTCTGTCAAAGTGGGTTAAGTAAAAATACGGCAATGGTAAACAGTTCCACTACGTACTAGGTTATGGTCGTAATTTCAAGACAGAAAGAAATTTCAAAAATATGTATTTTATACCTCCGTTTTGTTTTTGATAAAAAGTTAAAAAAAACCTTTACTACACGGCGTACAAGGCTATTACTGTCGATAATATATCAGTTCTTTGTTGAACACGAAATCTGGCGGCAAGTTGTAAAAAACAAAAGCGACAAAAAGAACAGAAGTATTTTATTATCGTGTGCCTTTACCAAACTCAGACCTTCTCAAAAAAAAACATTACATACTTCCACAGAAGTGTTGAACGATGGCTCGAAAGGGATTTCACTGAGTAATAAAGTAAGATACTATTTTCAATCATATTCCAGGGTTTCCAAAAGGCCCTGCAGCAGTAGTATCAAATAACTTATTCGTAAAGAGACGTACGCCACGCTGACTTAGCCAATCTGATTGAGTCTGCATCAGGAAAAATGGTGTTTTATCTTATTTTTCCAAGGCGGTCAAATCTTTTTTTTCCACAGATCTGAGCTATGTAACTTGTACTATCATTTTAGCGAAAAACTTATTCCTGTAAGAAAATTTGAACATATATATATGTGTGTATGTGTGAGCTGTTTTAATCTCCTTAACAGACATACGCAGATTAATCAACTGAAAGAGATTAGTAAAACTAATTAATTAACTATATAAACAGAACAGTATAGTTGATGACATAATTGAAGAGATACTTCAATGACTAATTAACGAAAGAGAGAGACTAATAAATAAATAGCTCTTCCAGTAGAATGATTAATACCGGATTGAGTAACTAAGGAGATGATTAATACCAGATTGAGTAACTGGAGAGAATGATTAATACCTAATTTACTAATTTATAATATGACTGATAATTAATTAACTAACTCGCAAGGTGACTAACATCCGATTAACTAACTCAGGAGAAATACTAATAGCTGATTAACTAATCCAGTAGAATGATCAATAGTTGATTAACTAGCTAAAGAGATAAGCTAAAAGCAAAGTATTACCTTAACAGTTGGACCAGTGGATGATTATTTACTCAATTGTAAGTCATAGGCATTTAGAAATTGTATTCGATTATAAACAAATACATATATACTTATTTATGAAACTACTGAATGCCTTCGATTGACTTTTTCCACAGGATTACAATCAGCCTCAGGCTGTTAGGAACAACACGCTGTGGACCTTAATACATTTTTCTGTTTATTAAATAAAAAATACTAACATTTAATAAGTAGTGCCATCACCATGTTGTAACAATGATCACAGCACATGCAAATTGGCATTTTTGGCTTCTCCAGATAGAAATAAACTTTTCTGCATATATATTAGCCAGTACTGATATGATGAGTTGGTAATAAAAAGATGGATGATATTTCCTCGCTTGACGTCTCAGAAGTCTGGATAAATCTATCAAAAACTTCAAATTCCTGCATTTCACATACTGTTACATTGTCTGAAAGACAGAAGTTTAATAACAAGTGTTAAGTTGATAAAGGTTAGTGTAGAACTGAAACGTTAAACTTACAGGCTGTAGAGTGTAGATAAATGCTGAAATGGAAAATAAAAATGCGTAACATAAATTGCCTTACAGTGCTGACTGAAAATTAAAAAAAAATCTGCTAAAGTCTTCCATTTAGTAAAGTTTTGTTGTAGATACTACCTACACGTTTTCATAGCAAAATATAATTTGAAGCTGTCTAGCCTTACAACTACATTTAGCAGCTACGTTTTACTTAAAATATGCATATTTTAGTCAAGTTAGATCCTCTAATATTCCACTACGACGTAGAAAGTATAATGTGCTGGCTAAATCTGTTGGTAGAAGTTCACTGGCTATTAACATGAATATAGTATTGAAAATGGGATTTTCTAAGCTTTAATTCGTCCACTTTTAAATATTTGCAATATTCAGTGCATTGAAATAAATTCAGAAATTAACTACGTGGTTTAAACCTTTTCTTCTTTTCTCTTTCTGTTTCAGATCTAAAGTTATGGAAGCAGATCATGGTTTCAGAATACAAGAAAGACGTCAGAAGTCTATAACACTCATTCAGTTCGTGGTAAATAAAAAGGGGGAGCCTTTAGAGATTAACTATCTTTTATTAATTCTCGAAGTTCGATAAACCCGAAGATGGCGGAAATTATAGTAACTGGATAATTCCAAACATGAAATATAGTAAGGTGTAATCATTTATTTTTTATTTTTATATGAGTGAACATTATAATCAATGGAATTTTTGATAAACCAGCAGGCTTGCAGAGAATCACAGATTTTACTTTTGGTGAACAAAGTAAGTGTTATATTACCGACTGTAATTATTACGAATATTATGCTGCAACTGTTTTTAAAGAATAGGAAGCGACAAATGTTATCTACTGTTTGTACATAAACAGAACTGAATGTATATAGACTGCCATATATATACTTCCTTGTGTGAACGTTCTCTCTTTTTTATTTCGAGCTGAGTTGATTCAATGCTTTCGTAACTCCACCAAAGTAACTGTGTCGAGTTTTATTCATTGAAATGACTCACGTGATCAGTTATTAAACCAAAGGAAATTGTGACGCCTGCCATGCACTAATAATATTGTAATTTTCAACCGTAATTTACGATCAGATGAGAAGTCATTATTTTTCCAATGGAGCAAACACTTAGTAACATCATCCTCATCGTCGTTTTGTCGGTGATAATCTTCCTTACTTTGGCAGGAAATACGCTTGTGATTACAGCTGTCGCGACGACACGAAGGATGCGAACAATTACTAATTATTTTGTGGTGTCACTAGCTGTGTCCGACTTATTGGTTGGGTTCCTTGTGATGCCGTTGGGAGTGATGCAGGAAGTGGCTCAATTCTGGCCATTGGGAAGGATAACCTGTGAGCTATGGATCTCTCTGGACGTGTTGTTGTGTACAGCTTCTATCCTGAACTTATGCTGCATCAGTCTAGATCGTTACTTTGCTATCACCTCTCCTATGAGATATGTGGTCAAAAGGAACTCAAGACTCGCGTTAGTAATGATTGCGGGCGTGTGGATTTTGTCAGTTCTCATCACCTGCCCTCCCTTGTTTGGTTGGCATGATACCGATCGGCAGACTTCCAAGAAATGTGAGTATAACAGCAATATTGGTTATATAATATACTCTGCGTTAGGTTCGTTCTATATACCCGCTTTGGTTATGTTGTATGTTTACTACAGAATCTTCGCTGTGGCCAGAAAGCGAGAATCGGTCCTGACAGACAGTCTTGGCACATTAGACGATGGGGGTAATTCATCCTGTGCAGGGGATAATACAAGCTCGAGCCAGGAAAGATATAGAACTCACAGAAACACAGAGTCTGTTGTACAGATTGACATAAGTCCAGCTTCCAATGATCAAGGGACAAGATCGGAAAAAACGATTGACAGGGACTCCGATAAGGGTCATTATGTAGCTTCAGTCCCTTCTGTACGAACATCTTTAATACTGGAAACCATCTATGACAATGACAGAGGGTTCAGGACTTACTCTTCCACTGAATCTCGCGAAACATCGTTCAGCAACATACCCCTCTGTCGCAGTTTAAAAATAAAAAAAGACCCATGGCAGCGTAGACAGGGCTACGAAAAAGCTGCTTTTCAAAGAGAAAGAAGGGTCGCAAAATCTCTATCTGTGGTAGTAGGAGGGTTTGTTTTATGCTGGCTTCCTTTCTTTGTTGTATACATAATAGGACCTTTCTGTGTGAATCCAATTCCTCCCGTTCTGTCGTCGTGTTTGGTGTGGTTAGGATGGGTCAACTCTGCCATAAATCCCTTTATCTACGCTCTCAACAATACAGATTACAAAAAAGCCTTCGCACGTTTGACCATAGACAAGATTAGGAAAACGAGAAGGACAGATGTGGCTAACTTTATCTGAATTTTCATCCTCAACATTATTGAAAGTTGACATCATGCTAGAATATAACTATGACTATATTTGTTGCTACTATTGTTGTTTATTGAAATAAGTTCGTTGTTGTTGAAATGTAAAAAAGAAAAAAATATCACATTTGTTTTCAAAACAATAAATGAAAACCTTCTGCTACACTAGAAATCATTTGATTCATTTGATTACCAAAGGTCTTAACTAACACGACCAGGAATATATTGTTATAATGTGCCTGTATTGTTAATCTACAAATACAGGACTTACAGTCTGTCGCAATAAACACAACCGGCACTTTGGGGCTGTAAGTGTTCCGTAGGAGTGACGGTGAAAATCACATTTGTTCGTCTATACAAGAATAGACCAAGAGTATGCGTGTGTTATTGATTAAATCATGCAAAAGTAATCCAAGAATGTGTGTGCTCTTAATCAGTTGCTTCGTCTATAGTTTATCAGTTCAAAAGTATAGATGGTGCTTTGGTTAGCTTCATATAACAATTATCAGACAAAGAAACAAACTTAATATCATAAAGCATATTTTCAATGTAAAATTCACAAGAGTTCTGGGTAGTTTTACGTTTCAATTTCTAAACTATTTTAAAACTACTGAGAAACCAAAGGCTGCAACTGTCACAAACCCCCCAACTCTTTGATTGGGAACATTCTCGAGCACTGAATACATAAACGATTTGGTAGATACCCCATTAGGAGTGAGAACATAAACATCTAACACTTGTGAACATTAGTATAGCGTTGAGAGTAAGGCAAAACGAAGGTGGTAAACAGCTGGTGAAAATAATATATATTGAATTAAATTATCACTGATCGTACAGTTTCATACTTACCCCTGAGGTATTGTTATTGTTGTTTTACTCACACTGTTTTAAAGTTACTGTTATCATAAGGGACAGTTTAACGACACATTATCATGAAGATACAAAGAAAATGATTCTAGAAACCAGTCATTCACGTAAATAAAGCCATTGATTTCAAGCTGTTATCATGATGAAGCCTGACTCCTGTTTCTATAGAAACAGTATAATTTATTATTGAACAAATCCAATTTCTAGCTCATGTAGAAAAACAGTATTGATAAAAACCCTTATTGATATCTATACTTTGTTTTTCTTTTATAATAAAGCCTCTAAATGAGTCAGCAGTAAGTCTTCAGAGTTACAAAGTTACAAAGTCAAGTGTTCGATTCCTCTCGATGGACACAGGATATAGCCTCATGTGGTTTTGCTATAGGAAAACATACTCATATATTAAAAACGAGCTAGATACTATACAGTTTCAATTTCCAGTAGACCTCACAGCAGGATCAGATGATACAAACCATATGTTGATGTAAAATTCTTGATTTCAATAATTTGCCTCACTCCCACAGTGAAAACAACCATACTTATCTATGGCGAATTGCAAAGCATCATAATAAGAGAAACTGTTGTTACTTGTTTCTGGTTGTTTGAGTTAATAAAAATACCTTCTTAAACTAAGGGTTTTATTCAGAGGGTATAGTACTTGTGTTGCTTAATCGAATTCCTTGTGTAACGTTTAAAATGAACACTCCGCTATCAGGGGTCAACAACAAAAACTTTATTAAAAAATAATAAGATTTTGAAATAAATTAAACACTTACCAAAACACAGCTAATAATACATGCGTGGTCAGGACTTGGCATTAATATTAATAAACAATATATCATAAATATCAGTATTATTTCAAATAAAGAAATAACAAAAAAGAACCAGAAAGAAAAAAAGTCTAACACCAGAAAAATTCAACAAACAAAATACTCCAAAAATTATTAAATATTAATAAGGATATTGAATGATAAACAGCAATAATGCACAAACTGTATCGCTCATTAATTACCTCGTGAATCTCTTGTTTAGTGAAGCTTCTGAGTAGGTCACAAGAGTACAACTCATGTGATCATAAATTGACATACTTTTCTGCAACACTAATAATATCTGTACGTCACTGTTAGGAAAGATGGTGTCAGTTTTATCACACATACATAGTTACTCAAATACAAATGACTACGTTGAAGGTGAGTTAG
Source organism: Tachypleus tridentatus (assembly GCF_004210375.1). NCBI lineage: Eukaryota > Metazoa > Arthropoda > Merostomata > Xiphosura > Limulidae > Tachypleus > Tachypleus tridentatus. The sequence continues at coordinate 98,387,486 of NC_134826.1, forward strand.
CGCTTTAATGCAACTAAAGGTTCATGGGTAAACTAAAATCTATAAGCAGATATAGGTTAAATCCTATAAGCAGATACGGTGAAATAGGTGCGAGCTTTGAATTAAAACAAATTAATCTCGTGATGCCATGCAGTCATCACAAGTAATCTATATTAATATAGGTATCTAAAAAAAATGTCAAATAATGTTCTACGTTATTTGTCACACACACAAGCTGCCCTCACTACTATAAGAGGTTTAGTGTTATTTTTAGTTGCCTCTTATGAAGTTTTACAAACCGGTCTAAATCGCTGGCTTTTGGCAAAACTAAGAAGCTTGGACCTCATTTTTCTTTTTCATCGAAATAATCTAAAAATTTCATTATACATTTTTCTAAGTTGAAATTCATCTACAGTGAACAAGTGACGTGAAGTCCTGAGAAACACAAAGCATTAGATCGTGTATAAAACTATCGAGTAGAATAAATTTCGAAAATTAATAAAACATATAAATTGTTCTCGTCGGAACAGTTGCGTCGATCTGGTGTGTAAAACAAAAAAAAAAAAAGAACTTAACTGCAACGCAATACTGATGTATTAAAGTACGAGTTAATAACAAACAACTTCTCTCGTTAGTAATAAAAACATATTTTAACTTTAAAAAAAAAGAAAGAAAAGGGCCTGGCATGGCCTAGCGCGTTAAGGCGTTCGACTCGCAATCTGAGGGTCGCAGGTTCGCGCCCGAGTCGCGCCAAACATGCTCGCCCTCCCAGCCGTGGGGGCGTTATAATGTGACGGTCAATCCCACTATTCGTTGGTAAAAGAGTAGCCCAAGAGTTGGCGGTGGGTGGTGATGACTAGCTGCCTTCCCTCTAGTCTTACACTGCTAAATTAGGGACGGCTAGCACAGATAGCTTTCGAGTAGCTTTGTGCGAAATTCCAAAAACCAAACCAACTTTAAAAATAGTGTAAATTAAAAATAGTTGTTTGAAACTAGTTGTGGTTATTAAGAACGGAAAAAATAGTTTTGCTGTTTTAAAGGACTATAATGTATTTTTGATGTGCAACGTTTTGATTACAAACCTCTATTTCAGGGAGAAAGTGCTCTTTAACAGAAATGTTTAACGATAAGTTAACAACATTATAACAGAATTTAAAAGTAACCGTATTATTTTTTGCTATAAGTTTTTGAAATAATACGGAAAAGCGTACTTATTTCATAAAATGTTCAAGAAAAACCTCGTAATTGAGGTTAAAGGCTACAAAAACTATGAAATATTCTGAAAAATTAAGCAGTGTTTTAAAACATTTATTTAAAAAATTCAAAAATTAGTGTTTTGAATTAAGTTTTATTTTCAAACAAAAGTGTTATCATTAAATAGACTTACAAAACACTGAGTTTAATGAGATAAAACTACGATTCTATCAAGAATAAAGCAATGTCTGGAAACAAATCCAATTCAGCAAAACATTGGAAATAGCATTGTTGGAAGAAAAGTATGTTACAACCAATAATATAATAACTGTTCGATAAAATAATAAAATTTAATCGATAATGTAATAAACAGATCCGCCGATAACGTAATACGACTTTAACCGATAATTATGTAAGAAACAGGAATATGACTGGCGCCAGACTATTTAATTTAAACAGTCTATAAAATCAGCTATAAATGTTTACGAAGTTTCTCACTTTTGATTTGCAAGTAATCTGTAATGCACTCTATTATTAAAGACATACTTTTTTTTTTACTTTTAGTATATGCATCTGAAGGAAGCAAAACGAAAATTTGTTTTAGTGTTATGCTTAAGTGACGTTTTGTCGACATATTTTTCCAGATTAGCCATTTTGAAATAACGTTTTGGTGAGTTGAGCTTCTTTATTAAATGCTTATTAATGGCACAATAGAAGTGACATCACACTAGTTAGTACTTTAAGGCCAGTGACGTCACAAAGTACGTTTTCTCGTTCGAGCGCCTCAGTAGTTTTTTATTTTTTTCTGATTAAACACAAAGGTCTTATGACTCTTTGCTTTCCACTGATATCAAAACTCAGTTTCTAGTGTTGTACGTCCGCAGAAACACCAGAGTGCCACTAGGGGCGCTAGCGTTACTTCCGTAGTTAAGAATTCCCTGATCACGTTATTTTGAGACGCACTTAGAAAGACAACTTATTAAATAAGTAATAACAACACTATTGTAGTTGAAATGTATTTCTTACTTGGATTTTAAAAGGCTATGTTTATTACATTAGATTCTCGGTTTTATTGCATCATTGTTAGGAAAGTTTATTATATTAACGTGATCGTGGAATTAACGACAAAAAATGTGTTGGCCTATACTTGGAGAGACCAAACTGAGTTATTCACATCTAAACATATAACGACTTGTGGCTTCCTTTCATAATGGTTATATGAAGCAATCTATGACTATACATTATGTGTCAAATAAAAATCGTAATAAGAAGAAAAAATGTCTGGGCCTAGGCATCAAAACATTTAGTGAATTGTAGCTCACTTTCACAAGTTTTTCTGAATAACAAACTATCCATGTAATCACATGTGAAATAAAAATCATATGCGCTGAATGTATTTTGATGAAATAGTGGCTGAAGGTAAAAATACTGCAGCGAGTATAAGAATCTCTCACTTAATTAAGGGGCTCAACAGAAACCTGTTTCATGAGTCTCTTGTGATCAGGACTCAAGTTTACTGTAAATTAAACTAAAGTTCTTTCAGTTTCTGTTTATACCCACTAACCAATCAAACGTTAAGTCTCTAAGCGTTAAGCAGCCTTTTCATTCAATCTGAAACCTGCCTTTCCTTCTAGGAGATGGATTAGAGGAATCTGTTTTTGTATATTCACGTTTATCTCTCAGATAATAAAACCATGTGTCTTACTGTATTTGTTTAGTTCCAGTCTTTAGGCCGAGAATTTCGAAGACAGCAAAGATATTCAACTAACAATTCAAGGCTATCTAATTATAATAAGTTTTTGTTTTCCCTTTGTTTGTTGTATGAAATTACACAGTATTGATCTCTATGTTAACTTGCTTTGGTTAGAAGCAAACTGGTAATATATTAGAATACACAAAATGATGAGTGAAAAATTTAACACTTGAGGTAATGCATAGGATGGCTTTAAGTCCTTGTGGTAACCATTATCATCTGTCACTGGGTTCTAGCTGAGTGCTTCTCATCTTAGTGAATGATTCATCTAGAAGTTAATGAGATCAGAATTAGAGTGAATGAATATTATCACATATACAATTCATTGAAGAGAAAAAGAGTCATTAGTTATTATAATGGTTGTAGTTTGTTGTATATTTACGTCATAATAAATAAATTTAATAATTTAATTTTCATTTAATAATTTTTTGTCTTTTTACGAACTGGGGTGAATAAACTGTTGCGAAACACTTATAGGGATGAATGATATTGGAGGAGGTTGAGAAGCACTGTTCTAGCTTGTATATTAACTTCAAAATAAAAATAAGTCGCTATTGATATCCCTGGCACATTCTCATATCTAACTTAACTTTTTCTTTTCATACTGGCATGTTTTCATACTTAACTTCTCACCTGATGCTTTTCAACACAAACTTTATTTGGAATAAAAACATGTATTGTAACTTGTCTTTCTTTCTATTTAGCACTTATCTTCAAAAGCATCTAGTTGTAGGCATAAGTTTTAATGTATTTTATGTAACAAAAGAGCAAAATACACTCTTGAAAAATAAAATCATTTTTAAACAAAGTTGTAGAATCACTTGGAAAATTGGAGGTTGCTAAAAGTGTTTTCACATATTAATTCACGTGTTTTTACGTCATCATGAAAACGATCGATTACTTTCAAGTTCATCCGAATTTAAACCTATAGTTTATAACAGATACATTGATGACAACTTTATTGTATTCGGGAAACAAAATTTTGTCAAAAAAAGTGAATATTACCTAAATTCAAAGTACAGGAAAACAGAGTTCACGGTTGAAGAACAAAAAATAATCTGAACTGCCTTTCTTAGATCTAGAGATAATCAACTTTAACAACAGGTTCTAAACAACATTTCCAGGCCTATACTGCCATTTTAACACACTTGTACCTAACTATTACAAAACTAATTTTATAGAGCATATAAACTTGCCAGCCCTATGGTTATTTTTATGATGAACTTATCAATATAAAAAAAATTAAAAATGCTTTCCCTCTAGTACTCGTCAACAAAAAATAATTTTGAATATAACAATAATTTATACAATCCCAAAATTCTTAATCTCAACGTTCGTAAATGTCCAATTACCGTGGTATATTACCTTTCACTAGTTCCTATGGCAACAAACTAAAATCTAAAATTAAAGGCAATATGCAATCAAGTTATCCCCAAATAAGTCTATGAATCTTCAAATCAAACAAACGGATACTCAGTTTATTTCTCTTTAGATACAAAATAGCTGCTTCAGAAAATCGCTATTAGTATATAAATATTTGTGTCCTTACTGCAGGCAATTCTACATTGGGTCAACGACTCGAATTTTAGGTACCACAATGAAGGAACATGCGCATAACGGCCCTTCAATAATTCTGGAATTTACAATCATCTAAGCAAAGAATGTAGTAAAAAACCGAAAGTAAACACTTACGAATAATAGACTCGGCGAAAGATGAACGGACCCTAAAAAAAAGGAAGCATACCTTATTCGTAACCTACAACTTTAATCTAACAATCAACTAGTTATATTACTGCATATCAAACTATCATCTACTCATGGTGCCTGAGATGGGCAAAAAGTGAAACCTTCATTCAACAGACGTGTTTTTCTTAAACTCTTCGAAACTAACCCCTTCCTTCAACACATCAACACTGGCTACTTTCTTCAATTTTTCAATACTAGTTGCATTCTTAAACATATTAATACTGGATGTGTTCCCCGATACATAAACACTAGTTGCTTTTGTTAATTCATTAAAACTAGCATCTTACTTCAATTCATTAATATTGGCTACTTTCTTAAACACGTCGGCACTAGTTACTTTGTTAAACACTAGTTACTTTCTTAAACACTAGTTACTTTGTTACACACTACTTTCTTTCTTAAACACTAGTTACTTTCTTGACCTCATCCACACCAACTGTTTTCTTCAACTCATCAACACTAGTGCTAATATGTTGAAGAAAACAGAAACTAGTGTTGGTGAGTTGAAGGAAGAAGCCACTAGTGTTGATATGTTGAAGAAAGGATATAGTGTTGATGTTGAAAAAGAGAGCTATTTTTGACGTATTGAAGAAAGTAAATAGTGACAACAAATTGATGAAAACAAGTAGTATTGATGTGTTGAAAAAAGTAACTACTACTGATGACTTGAGGAAAACAACTAGTGCTTATGTATCTAAGAAGCTACATAGTGCTGATGTATTTGAGAAAGCATCTAATGTTGATATCTTGAAGAAATCAGTTAGTAATGATATGCTGAAAAAAATTAATTAGTATCTATGAGTTGAAGAAAATAGCAGATGAAGATGGATTTATTTAAGAAAGTTGCTAGCTTTCAAGTTATTTACTTATAGAATATTAATTGAGTTTATAGTAATACTGTTGTTTCAATAGCATAGAAGCTCTCATTAATGTATAGTTACAGCTCTTTTTTTTTTTAAATTATCAAAATAAGGTAGTGTATTCCCTTAAGTATTATAGCATAGAAAACGCCTAGCAATTTATTCCATCAGACAGCGTTAAGTGGAAAATGTTCAGAAATGTATTTCATTACACAGCGCGGGGTAGAAATTCTGTAACAATATATTCCATTAAACAGATTAGAGTATAAAATATATTTAAATGCATTAGGTTAAGCAAAATATTAGAAATAGTATATGCTTGTTTGTTTGTTGTTATTAAACATAACGCTGCACAAAGGACTATCTGTGTTTTGCTTGTTTGTCTATTTTTTGAATTTTGCTCAAAGCTACTCGAGAGCTATCTCTGCTAGCCGTCCCTAATTTAGCAGTGTAAGATGAGAGGGAAGGCAGCTAGTCATCACCACCCATCGCCAACTCTTGGACTACTCTTTTACCAACGAATAGTGGGATTGACCATCATATAATAAAGCCTCTACGGCTGAAAGGGCGAGGATGTTTGGTGCGACCTGAATTCGAACCCGTGACCCTCAGTCGACACCCAATATTTAGTGTCGTAAGCTTACAGACTTACTGCTAGCACGCTAGAGGTGGAAAATGAAAAATAAATACACAATTTATCCTTCACCTTCATCTTCTTATTTTAAAAGGTTAAACATAACTATAGTAGACGTGTAAAACAGTGCCAGAAACAAATGATTTTGTCATGTGACGTTCCTGTATTCTATCTTCCTTCAGATCCAAATGTGAAAAAGTTGCTGTGTTTGATCTCGTAATTTAAAAGTAAAGGAAGATAAACATAACGGTTTAAAAGAAACAACATCAGAAACGAACTGTCAACTTCTACTGAAAGTGAAGGATCCAGAAGTATCCTCCTAGTCAGTGTTTCGAACTGCAAATTGAAAAGTCCAAGGTTCGAGCCGTAACATGTTGCTGAATATGTTTTAATACTTTTAACATTGGTGACATTAAAACTGCTACTGTTACTCCTTGTATTCTGTTGAGTAGCCACATACGAAGGAGGAGCTGTTTACCGTTAGGTGTCTTCCTCTTTGGTTGGTAGTTCTAATGGAAGAGATGTACATGACTGAACTATGTCTCTAACCACACCATTCATGTTATTATACTATATACCATTGAAACTGGACACTCTTATACGAAAAAATATTCTCCAGATTACTATTCATTTTGGCCCGGCATAGCCAGGTGGGTTAAGGCGTTCGACTTGTAATCTGTTGCTCTGTGGAGTTGCTACATTGTCATGGTATACTCCACAGGTTCAAATGGATTCCTCTTACACTTTCAAACGTTACACTCTGATTTTAGACAGCATGAATTAACCTCAGATGCAGTTTAGAATGGGTTTAAATATGTGTGTCTACAAGCTCACAGAGCCTGTTATTATTTACCAAGTTTGTCAATATACTCTAGTTTTCTTACCTTTTGCCATCATCATCTTAACTGATGCTTGTTGCAAGATTAAAAGAATGAGAAGAAAAAATACTTGGTGGATCAGTACTTGCAAGGAACTAAGTACTCAAAAACTACCAACCATCTTCTCAAGTGGATGCTTTATTATTTCGAAAGGTGGGTAAACTTATTCAAACACATTTACGATCAAAGACAGTTGTTTCATTCATAAATTAAACGAAGACCTTTTTAAAAAATTACCTTACTGTTTCACCTTTCTTTTTACGTTGTGATTTGAATTTCAAATTGTTATTTTTGTTTCACACAAAGCATCAGTAGTTAAAGTGGTTTAAAGTTTTGATTTTCACTATTTCTTCCCTTTCACGTTAACCTAAAGAACACCGTTTCACCGTTTTTTGTTTGTTTGTTGTTGGGTTTTTTACTTCTATTTAAAGATAACTGTTCTCTTTAAAGTTTTCATTCTGCCTCTGTCTGAAGTTACGCAATATTGGCTCGGCATGGCCAAGCGTGTTAAGGCGTTCGACTCGTAATCCCTCGGATATATATATATATATAACAGTATATCTTGTTGTACAAAATGTCTGCTAGAGTATATTTACATCTGTCTATTGTTTATATCTGTTAAAATGAAGTGTTCATACATTTTTAGGACAGAACAAAATTGAGTATTATTTAATAAATTTCATAATTTTGTTTCATCAATATATGTTTTACAGATAAATGGACGTGAAGTAGTTATCAAACATTCATTATGTGTGAACGAATAATCAATGCCTTGTTTGTGAGAAGCTAAATATCGTAATGTTGAGAATGCCTGCGTTGAACTAAAGAATGAAATCAAACACAACTCTGAGAAAAAGATACAAGAAAAAGATATATTCGACTCTTTTATAAATGTAATCCTAACGTATTTATGCAGATTTTATTTATATACGCACTTTTGTCTTCTTTCGCAGCAAAAATAAGATGTAATTTGACTTTGCAGCTTGATGCAACGTCTAGGTTTTTTTGGAATTGCAGCAGTGTAGTTTGGAATGATAAATTGTAGTATTCATCTAATCATGATATGAATTTTGTTGTTGAAAACGAGCCAACATAGCTCTCCGAAATCCCAACATTAGTTACTAAGTGTATGGTGAAGAAATATTTGTTGATGTTATCATGCATTTCCAAGGTTTTGGTTAACTAATATTCTTTTAATGGTGTTGATTTAACCAGTTTACCTAATTAATAGAACAACAATATATTTTATTCGCATTTTATTGAAGACAACTAACAAGTCTGACACACAAAACAAAACGTATTATTTTTACTGCATTACAAATTATTGTCATGCCGGCATAATATCATTTCCATAGTGGACTCAGCAGATACTTCGATGTGGCTTTGCTAGAGGAAAACACACACACATTTCCATAACTAAAATATACACTGCTGGCCAAAATCTTAAGGCCAATGAACATAAAGAAAAATATGCATTTTGTGTTGTTAAACTCAACCACTTATTTGAGTAAAGTTTCGAAAGATGAAAATAAGAAAAGGGGAAAAAAATTAACATTTAATAGGGAAAATGTGAATACTATTAAATTAGCCTAAATACTTCCTGGTCAAAAGTTTAAGACCATACTGAAACGAAACGTTAATCGGTAAGCACGTAACGAAATTTAGTCATTTGTGTTCAAGCATTAGCGTCGTCAACATCTCCCACTGACATCTCCTGTGTGATATTGGGTAAAAACATGGCAAAGGATAAAAAGTTGACAGAGTTTGAACACGGCAGAATTGTCGAGCTGTAAAAGCAAGGTCTTTCTCAACGTGCCATCGCTGGTGAGATTGGGCGTAGTTAAATTGCTGTTGGAAATTTCTTAAAAGACCCTGAGAGATACGGAACGAGAATTTCAAGTGGTCGGCCCAAGAAAATTTCGCCGACGTTGAGTAGAAAGATTTGACGGGTTGTCCGGCAAGATACCAGCCGATCGACAGACCAGATTAAGACCCTTACGGACGCATCTACGTAAACGTCTTCAAAGGCCACGCCTCCTTTCACACCATGACACAGCTCGGTTATACTTTGCTGAGAAGCACCAAACATGGTGCGTAGAAAAGTGGAAGAACGTTTTGTTCTCTGATGAGAAAAAATTAACCTGGATGGTCCAGATGGCTTCCAACATTACTAGCACGATAATGATATCCCACCGGAGACATTTTCTACAAAACACAGTGGAGGAGGTTCCATCATAATCTGGGGTGCTTTCTCCTTCCATGGAACAATGGAGCTTCAGGTTATACAGGGGCGTCAAACAGCAGCTGGCTACTTTGGCATGTTGGAGAGAGCATCTTTATTGACTGAAGGCCCTCGCTTGGGTGGAAATGACTGGGTCTTTCAGAAGGACAACGCTGAAATCCACAATGCCCGCAGGACAAAGGACCATCCAGCGTGTTCGCTCGAACTGAACACCATTGGAAATGTTTGGGGGTGGATGGCGAGGGAAGTCTATAAAAATGGACGTCAGTTCCAAACAGTGCATGATCTTTGTGAAGCCATCTTCACCACTTGGAATAACATTCCAGCCAGCCTTCTGCAAACGCTTATATCGACCATGCCAAAGCGAAAGTTTGAAGTTATTCGCAATGACGGCCGTACAACTCACTACTGAGACCTATTGTTGGACATTTCCTACTCTGTCTAGGACGTCTTTTTGGTATGGTTTTAAACTTTTGACCAGCTAGTATTTAGGCTAATTTCATTGTGTTCACATTTTTCTTAATAAATGCTAAAAATGTTTTTTTTTATTTTCCATTTTCTTATTTTCATCTTTCGAAACTCTACTCAAATAAGTGGTTGAGTCTAACAACGCAAAATGCATATTTTTTTCTTTATGTTCATTGGACTTAAGATTTTGGCCAGCAATGTTCATACTGCATTTATTTAAACTTAATAGTAGATGTCTCTTTTCTCTTTTATACAAGTAAAGAGAATCTTCCTCTCATCCATAATCAAGACTTCAAACAAATAGTTGTAAAATTTTAAATAGACAGTTACATATTTAGACACTTCTGTCGAAACAACCAAACTATTATTTTACAAACATAATTTAGATCAATAGTTTACTCATTCACATAAAGAACATATAACATAATAATTATCTAAATGTTTTAAAAAGAAATAATTAAAAGATTTGTAATATAAATATAAACAAATGAAAAGATAACGTTTCTAAGGATGAAACACAAAGTTTTGATCTATGATAAACCATCAATATGTTTTTATTTTTTTAATCTTAATTCTTCATATTTTTTCCGTATATCTATGTAAATAACACGCTTGGATTTGTCCTTCCAGAACTTTTCTCGCAAACTTCTCTATCAAACGCTATAAATCTCATATCGTTAGAAAGGCATTTGTACGAGAACTCCGGATTACATATTGATTTTTAACTTCAGAATAATCTTTCGTGTTTTTTGCTTAGCCAAACTTTTTAATGTAACGAAAGTGATGTACGATGACACAACGTCGTTGTTATCACGTGAGGGTTGGCTTTGATTTTAACTTCATTTTTTTACTTGCAAATTATTACACACACATATACACAATATTTAACTTGCTCGTAATTTCCAAAGAAAATTGATATTCCGCTAAATACAATTTCTGTAACTTCTCGATTTATTTAAGCCTAAAATACGCATTAGCAAAGGCATTCTGTGGAAAATATTTCGACAACCCGCAAACAATCGTAACAAAAAGATTTTATATATTTATGGATAAAATCAAATCAAGAGTTGACTCAAAATATTTAGTTGAGGGGTAAAAAATCATAATACCAAATCTGAGACTAGGTATACTGTAAAACTGACTAAAAATGTTAACTTCCACCTCATTATTCTCTTTCATAACCTATTCATATATGTAAGAATAAAACCTGATAGTTGAATGCAGTGGTTCTTAGGGTATTGTAATACTACTAAAAATCTTTATTTTAAAAGTAAAGGATTAAATTGACATGAAACTGAATGTAACGATCATCACAATCTTCATAAACCTTATCCATCTCCTCTACTGTCACACTGACATTGGTCCCGGCATAGCCAGGTGGGTTAAGGCGTTTGACTCGTAATCTGAGGGTTGCGGGTTTGAGTCCCCATCTCACTAAATATATTAGCCCTTTTAGCCGTGGGGGCGTTATAATGTGACGGTCAATCTAACTATTCGTTGATAGAAGAGTAACACAAAAATTGGCGGTGGGTGGTGATGACTACCTGCCTTCTCTCTAGTCTTGCACTGCTTAATTAGGGACGGCTAGGGCAGATAGATCTCGTGTAGCTTTGCGCAAAATTTAAAACAAACAAAAACAAACAAACACTGACATTTGCACATTCTCCCTTGCACTTTTTACATGTAAAGGAGTAATCTAGTCCATTGCGCCAACCAAAACACCTAACTGTTTTGCAGTTTTAATGGATAGATTCGAGAAGCTTCTTTTCATCATAATAACATATCTTCCATTAAGGAGCTTTAAGCCGAAATATTCATGATTAAGGTAATTTCCCAGCCAGTTCCCTATCTAGTTATGCGGTAACACCTTTGGATTCACAAGTTTAGTAGATGAAATCACTTTTTTTTTCGCAAAATCGAATGAGTCTAAGGTCATTTCTTTTCTGACTGACGTTACCACCATACAATATTAGAGAAGCTCTTTCACCAAATAAAACGACATATTCATTTATTGCGTTTGGGTTCATGAAGGTGGAAACCTATTGTAGAAATTAGGGATCTTTGAAGTTTAATGCTTGTTAATTCTACATAGGATGTAGCGTGAAATTTAAGAATGGGTTTTTCAACATTTTTACTTCGACTCTATCGACTCTATTATTATCATAAATATTTAGAATACAATGTCCTTACGATATTTGTTAAATATTGCAAGTATTGGCGTTCAATAAATATACACTACCATTATGCAGTGTATACAGTTGGGTTCACTACTTGATAATCAGTAGTAGTAATAAGATAAATCAATACTGGCCACTCATAAGACCAACATCTGGAATTCGATTCCCCCTGGTGAATAGAGCGCCAGTATTCTATTGTGTATATTTTGGTCAACACAAAATATGTTAGACGCAATATGACCCGAAATACTAACATTTTAATACAAGGTTGGGTATGAAACAAAAGATCTAAGAGCAGAAACAAGAAGAATAGTACCTTTAAAAGTGTTAAAAATTAAGTTATTTTCTTATAACTTATCTTCAATACTTCGAGTGAAATGCTGCACATTATTAACTTTGCGATCTCAGCTACAAATATACTTTTGAAGATCTTCCAATTGATCATGATGCAGAGAGATATACATGAAATAACTTTACGACATTTAACTGGCAAACGAGGAAACCAAGCTAGTGTATTCGAAGATAGAAGTTCAGTAAGATTCAACAACTATGGTATAAAGCTTTATCTTCAACTTTTACAACAATCCCGCCACTGGAAAGTTTTTGATTTCTCTAATTACAGAAACAAGAAACAATAGCTTTAAAGCTTTGGCCAAAAATCGTTACTTCTATTTCGTCAAAAAATTTTTACTTTTTGAACAGTAGTAAACATGCATATATATATGGGTGTGTTGGGCTAAGGATTCTTCTATAGCAGGTGTTTGTGCCTTGTTGACGATAAATCCGACCATAAACGAAAAACACACACTCCACTTGTTTCAAAATGATATATTAAAAACGTGTTAAATGTAGGTACAAAAATTATTTACACTATGAATATCATAATTCTCTCATAAATAATATGTAGTCCTCTTCTTGCTGTTAAAAGTCCACTTAGATAAATTTAGTTGACAAATCAAAACACTATTAGCGTATAAATCTCTTATTTCTCTTCTTCTTCCTCGCTCCTTCTTTCTTTTATCACAACAGCTTTGGTGTATAATTCATTTACACTGCCTCCTGAGTTACTGCAGTTGTGTCACGAAATTCCGATATTCGCCTGTTTTTTTTGTGTTTAGACCTACTTCAATAAACGTCTGATTTTCGCATGTAGTTGTTCTTCTAAATAACCGTCTGATTTTTGTCTAAATCCATACTGGTATTTTCAGCTGCTTCATAACATATTATTCTCTTAAAATGTCAAAAGTTGTTAAGCTTACTTTGACATATCAACCATCAGGCTACTTACTCCTACGACAGTTAATTTTATGTTTTTTAACTTTTCTCTGACCAAAACTCTATTTCATTCTGCTTTACTTTTAGCTCTTCCTGTTCTCTAGTCTCCGCTTCATTTTTATATCTCTCGCTGAGGCGTTCTACAAATGTTCGCAGCCTCAACATCAGTAACATCCAAACGCAACTTCCAATAATCGTATGCTTTTAACTCTTATTATGAAAAAAAAACTAAACAACCATGAAATATTAACTAACAAGATAAATCAATACTACTTACACTAAATGGTCTTTTAAATCTGGCATACTTAGAGGAGAAACATCCGAATACAGAAGAAGCACCTCACCTCTAGGTTGTGTCTGGTCAATGTGATTATATAACAGAGACAAGAGGAGGTACAATTGAACTTTCTTGTGTTTTTGTAGTTTTTTTTCCACAAAATTATTCTTCTATTATTTTCTATAAAGATAGTGATTCAAGAGAAGAAACCTTTTTTTAACCCAAATCTATATCCATTTCCAATTATTTAATATTAAACATGAAATAATAAAAAAAACTCTATAATGCGGTATCAAAGATAATCAGAAACAAAAGATTAGTAACTCACCATAAGGGTTTTTGAGATAATTTTGAACAGCTTATGGGACTGCCCAGGACAAGATAAGGTTTTTGCTTTTTTTAATTTGAAACAGAAAATCAGGGCCCCTGTAACATTGTGCATACAAGAAGAATAATCTACAAATGTAGAGTAAAAGCATTAGGCCTAGCTTTCTATAAACCTCAAAGAAGCTTTTTTCCACTAGCTCAACTTCCCCTCCTTACGTCACATACAGTTCGAAAAATCGAGAACTGTGTACTGTCAATACAGAAGAAACGCAGGCAAATCAAAAAATACAAGACCAGACTCCTTATAGTGGTGTACTGTAAATTATACGTAATTATTAATTATCCTTCCTCGACATATTAAACTTGTATTTATTTTTAACTTCTTAAATAGTTTGTCTGTTGAATAATTTAGAATAATAAGTTAATAGAATCAAGGATCCATATTCTTAAAATCATATATATAGATACATAAGTTTACACTCGTGAATAAAATAGAGCTAAACACTTTACTATATAGGGCTTAGTATTCCTTTTCGATTTCGTCTTGTTCAATGTTCCTAAAGAGGGGTAGAATTCCACGAAACTGCTAAAAGTAGTGATTTAATGGAAGGAGCACACTGTGCAGTTATTACTCATAGAACTATTTTGAAAAGGTACATTTAAACAGGAAAATAATAACTTTGAGAAACATGCACCAAACTAAACACTTGTACATCATCTAGCTATAAAAACGATAAAACGTTTAGTCTCAACAATAAAAAGAAAATGAAGCTATGATTATTAATTTTTAAATGATACTGAAGTACGCTTTTCTTTTTTATAATAGTTTAAAGATAATTTATGTATATTAATTTTTTAATCATGGTCACAAGAAGACAAAGCATAGCAATTATTGGTGACATATAATACCAGAAACTGTTTTGTTATTTTAGTAAATTGTTTGGTTTGGTTTGAATTTTGCACAAAGCCACACGAGGGTTATCTGCGCTAACCGTCCCTAATTTAGCAACTATTGGGCTACTCTATTTCAACGAATACTGGGATTGACCCTCACATTATAACGTCCCTACGGCTGAAAGGGCTAGCATGTTTAGTGTGATGGGGATTCGAGCCCACGACTATCGGATTACGAGTCGAGTGCCTTAACCGTCTGGCCATGCCGGGCCTTAGTAAATTTTAACACGTCTATAATTTTTTAAAAGTGGAGCTGCGTGAGCACTCTAATGAATTGTACTAAATTAAGAGTTTTCCAACAATACTGCTAGTGTTGTGCAAAATATACTTCTAAAATATCATTATTCGATAAGTTATAAGAAATCAGGGCTTTAAATCATAAGACTAACATCTGGAATTCGATTGCCCTGGTGGACAGAGCGCCAATATCCTACTGTTTATCTTTTGGTTAAAACAAACAAATTTATGGGTTTCTAAGTAATGATACTGGTTCTTAAGGTACCACCATACGGTAATTACATTATACGGAACTTCAGTTTAGTTGCTATTATGTAAACTATTTCGTGTGATACTTTATCAGGATACTGTTTTGTATTTTAAAACAAGCTCTGTGCCTCATACTTTAGTTTAAGTGTCGTTTAAATAATAATCTAGTGCAATCATTATTTCATAGACTGTTCTAGTAAGAGTTGATATAAACCTGTGAAGGAAACTACGCATAGTGGTTGTTCAAGGGGCCTTTTTCGAAACAAGTACTTTGAAATGGTCAAGGATATGGTTGTGAAATTGGAGTGTCGGACCATTGATTTATCCGCGTTACAATTTATTATGTCTTCGAAATTGTTTCAAGAATTTTAAAGCATTGTTTTAAACGTTTATTTGTTACATTGTCACGCGACCTTTGACTTAGAGTGTTTTTGTTTACGGATTTACTGTTCAGTTAATGCATAATAGTTAAAGAAGAGCATTTCTCGAAACGCTGTATCCACAACCGTAACTGTAGTTAACTCCTTGTTGTCTTGGGGGTTTGACCAACAATATACTTCTCTTTATCTTAGTAAGGGTACTTTTTGTGAAAAAGAAACTGAATTAAAAACACTCTAAGTACTGTTTTTATGGTAAACTATAATATATATTTTCATATGATACCCTGAGTATTGTTTCTTCAAGTAACACGATACTAGCACGTATTTAAGAACAAAATCATTTTGCTATATTTTTTTTCGTGTTTGTTGAATACAATGACTGTTACAATACTTTCTTAAGCATAATAATTAAGTGTCCCAGTAAGGAAAAGTCAAACAGGATATTGTTGTTCTAATATGGTTCTGGTGTCTTGATTTCTCTTTTAATGTATTTCGTTTCAAAATATGCCCTTTTGTGGTATTCTGGTTAGATTATACTTTTGTGTCATACAGTTTGTACATGCGTCAAAGACCACCCTTGTTATGCCGTCTCATAGAGTTTCTTTGCACGGCATACAGTTGAAAACTTTATTATGGTTGTACTGTAACTAATTTTATATCAGTGTCAAAGCCTTTGCATACTTCAAAAAGTATGACAAAATGTTGTACGAGGTATTATTGTGTGTATATATTGGTGGGTAACTTGGTGTCCAGATGCATAAGGTATCACTTGTATGACATGTGTATATACGTTTCACAAATACCCTTATACGCCATACACTTTTATGAAGTCCCTCTTACTAGTTCTCTCTTATCAGGTAATCATCATTTAATAACATTCTACATAGGTCAAAATAAACAACATACATCATTAAGGTCTTTTTTGTATAACTTTTATTTTTTGAAACGTAGAGTCCATTTCCGCTTTATTATTTTCAACCTACAAAGATGTTTTGGTTTACAATTGTGTCGCTTTTATTATTGCAAGAGATATTTTACTATATTGCCATTAATACAATTGTTTAATAATACATGTGAGAATACAGCATATAAGACGTATTTAATAAGGAGCAGTTTTATATTATCGTGACTTTGCTAATGTTTCAAGTGTCTTTAGTTTTCTAGATGCCTCAATAAACCTCTAATTATTTGTTTTTACTTCAAAAATGCTGAACGCTGTACATTGATTTATTCATAAATAAATAATTTTTAAGAATAATTTGTAAAGAAAAACGTAAACTTTATCACAATGGCACTGGTTAATAAACTCAGACAGGCGTGTTTTATCCTCAACTACTAATCAATCATTATTGTGAAAAGCTGAATTTATTATTTATGCGATGCTGATTAGCTGGGTTTTGAATTCTTTTGTAACCAACAGCAACTGAATTAATAATGACAACTTATCTCACGCATGCGCATCATAATAACTAATCAGTTGGCTTCTAACATTCAATGAACTTTGTCTAAAGAATCACGAGAATTTTTTTTTTTTCCGAAATATAGGATATAAGTTACTTTGGAGTTTCACTCAATATTTCAGTGTGATATGCATAGCCGCTGTACTTTTGTATCGGCATATCCTCACACGTTATTTACGTTTTTATTATATAGATCATTTAAATTAATTTCACTTAATACATAATCAAAATCATCAGATACTATTTTATTTTGTATTTATTTACACCAGTTGATAATTAATTTGTAAATGATAAACGACTTAGCAAGATATAAGCGAGAACTTGATTAATCAGTGTTGGTATTTTTGATGTTGGAAAGAAGACCTTCGTGATGCTGCTCTATAGAGAGTAGTTAAAAAAACTAAGCTTATCAGAGGGAAGTTGTTGACGTAGGTTCTGCAAAGATAGAAAAGTTCTAGAAGATAAACAATGATTTTCTAATAAATTTAACATAGATTACATGTAGTTAAAGATAAAATTCACCTTAAACTATCAAAACAACTGTTTAATGCCATTGGATGACAGGGCTTAAAGACACTCAAAAATCAACTTTTGTGAACATCATTCACTCAATACGAACACATACGTTATACATCACAGCTCATTGTAAAGTTTAATGTCTCTTGTAATTGTTGTTTTTTGTATTCAACGAACATTTTCAATAGTGTACAGTCTATTAACAAAGGTGTGTATGTGTGTTGCCTATACATTATGATATAGGATTTTCTCCCCTAATTCTCTTGTCTGTGTTCGAGCTTATCCAGTGAGCACTGTACTTTTTAACAGTTGTTTGCCTCATGAACTGTATAGAAATAATAAAACAACTTGTCACTAACGATTGTTACTGTATTCATTGTTTTTTATCAGTACTGCTTCGTCATATATTGATATTCAAGTCATTCACTGTCCCAATAACTTCTATTGTAGTCCTTAATAGTTTTTAAAGATGGCAGCCATAGTTAAAGTCTGTATTTCTAACAGTAAAACAGTTTGTATTATTGTGAGTTTCTATAAACTCGTATTCCTATTTTTCATATTCTTGATTTCCCTTTATAGATAAACACGACATATATTTCTTTTTTATGTTTTAAAAGTCATATCGAAAGTTTCCTATCTTTAACAATATCTTTCAAAACAAACCAAAACGGGATATCAGTTTGAGCATATTTACACCTTGATTTTTACTTTTTAAAAACATTTTAAAGTTTAAATTATTATTGTCGCACGAGCAAGGGATAATCCTCCGATCGGACAGCAGGAACGCTAAAATCGAAATTTCGATTCCCAACGGTAGATAGACTTTAGGTCGCTCATTGGGAGATAAAACATATTTACAGGTAAAGAGTTTCATAGATAACACGATATCATAGAAAAGAGTGTAAAATATAACACAAATGATATTTTACACAGCTTTGAAAATATAATATAGCCAATATTTTGTTTGTTCTCTGATCTCTTTGTGCATAAAATATAATTTATTTATTTTTCTGAAGAAATCGATACTGGTAACTCTGTCTAGCAGAAGAATACTACAACCTAAGACAATTGATGGATGCAGATTCCATATCTCACTTAATTATGTTCGCTGTACGAGTCCATCGGCATAGTTCAAGAATCTTGTCAAAATTCCCTCCCATACCAACCAGTAAAAAGAGATAATACATCCGTTGAATAAAGCAATTTTGTTGATTAAAGCAGTTAACCAATAATAAAGACTGCAGGTTCGAACTGCATATAATTGCGATCTTAACTTACTCAAAAAATATTAATATTATTTGACAGTGAGGCATTCTAAAAAGTGATACTTGAGATACTTTTTATTTGATGAAAATGTACAAGAAACTTACTTCCAAAATAAATCCAAATGAGAAAACTTGTAAATAACCAAAGGAGATATGAATGTTGAAAAAAAAAGTATTTTCAAGGCCAAACAGCTTTCCAAAAGCAACATATCACGTGCTTGAGTGTGTGGGTAAATGTTATTAATAATACTTATATTAAAGGCGTTTTATCCAATGAATTAAGTCGAAATTACTTTCAAATTATAAAGCCAAAACATGTTCTTCGTAATTCATTCCCTCTGTACATTCTATAAATTTAACGATATTTAAAATATCGATGTAAATAAATGTAATATATTGTGATGCTAACATTTTATAGTGTCACGAATACTTAAGATTAGTAATTTTACAATGAACTCCCACTCTAAATAGTTCCATGATAAGTCTGAAGGATTACACTGCTAAAATACAGGCTTCGTTACACGTGGTAAGCAGAGAACAGATAGAAATGTATCTCAAGACGGCTGGTATGGGTATTAACACTTTTACTAATAAAGCAGAGAACAACGTTTCGACCTTCCTAGGTCATCTTCAGTTGTTCTCTGCTGATCAATAAAAGTGTTAATACCCATACCAGCCATTATAAGATATATTTTTATTTCAAGTGGGTCTTTCGTCAACAAGAGAACAGACAGCTTATTTTATAAATTTGTCCATAACGATAGTAAAAAAATAACAAACAAGTTTGTTAAAATATATGTTTTACTTACCTATACTGTCAAGGATTTACTGTCATGCATCTATTTTAATATTGATGTTTGTTTAAGTTAAATTTATATTTAGCTTTGTTTGTTCTTGAATTTCATGCAAAGCTAATTTAGCATTTAACTAAGTTTTAAGCTATTTGAAATTGTAATACGTAATAATATAAATAATATGTTTGTTTTTATCTGTGCGGGAAATTTTCTCACAAGTTTCTTAATGAAATGCTACATATCTGATATCATTAAAAAGGCCCTTGTCCAATTAGTCCAGATTGCATATTAGCTTTTCAGTTCAGAATTTGGGCTAGCACGATAAGATGGTTACGGCGATCGACTCGCAATCTACGAATCGATCGCGGGAAGGTGTAAGAAAATCCTCGATCTGCAAAACAACTCTCATTCTTCCAACTGTAGGCGTGTTATAATGTAACGGTCAACACCATTATTTGCTTGTAAGAGTAGCCCCAAAATTAGCGGCAGATGGGAATGACTAGCTCCTTTCACTTTTGTCTTACAAAGCTAAATTAGGGAGGGCTAGAGAAGATAAACCTTGTATAGATTTGCGCGAAATTCAAAACAATCAAACAAGTCAGAATAAGCTTCTATGTTTTTTCTTTTTTCAAACTTTCCAATGCATCAAGTAGTGTACATAATGTTGTTGTCATTAATACAGTACTGACCAAGATTACAACTTTATTTCTCTTTTTTTATTTGCGAAATATATTTCACACAAACAACGTTCAACCTGCGTGTAATTTACTACGAAAATGATCATTACACGATAAAAAAAACAGCATCTCTGGACGTCTCGACATATTTAGGTCTAAAATACTCATTAGTCTGGGATTTCTACGGAAAATCTTTGGACAAAAGAAAATTTTATATATTTTTGGAATATATACACATATCTTACCTCAAATCGTATGAAAAGTTTGCCAGACAAATTAGTAAAATCATAACCTCAAAGTTGGAGATAGATATTATGCTGAAGAAATGTTAACTTCTTCCACAAGCGCCTTATTTTCATTCATAACCTATTC
Source organism: Tachypleus tridentatus (assembly GCF_004210375.1). Taxonomy (NCBI): domain Eukaryota; kingdom Metazoa; phylum Arthropoda; class Merostomata; order Xiphosura; family Limulidae; genus Tachypleus; species Tachypleus tridentatus. The sequence continues at coordinate 98,408,200 of NC_134826.1, forward strand.
GTATATGTATCTATATATATCTGTAACTAAAAACTGATAGTTAAATTCATTGTTCCACAGAGTTTTGTAACGCTAGAAATGTCTAATTTAAGAGTAAAAGATTACATTGACATGAAATCGAATGTAACGATGCTCTTTAATCATTACAATCTTTATCGGTCTCACCCACCACCTATACTGTCTTACTGATATTGACACATACATCCTTCCATATACTACATGAAAGGAAACAAACCTAGTACATTGCGCCGACAGGAACATCTGATGATGTACCATCCTGTTTAGCAATTGCATCGGGTGTCTTCGAGGACCTCATTTGATGCGTCCATCATGATAGAAAATCTTTCTTTGAGAATTTTACAGTTAGATTACTGCATCTTTAGGATTAAGTTAATTTCCCAGCCAGTTCTCTATTTCAAGGATTCACTCGATGACGTTTATGATCCAGTTGGCTGTAACACCTTTTGTTGCACAAGTTCAGTAGATGAAACCACTTTTTCGCAAAATCGAATAAATCTAAGGTTATTTGTTTTCTGACTGACATTACTACCGTATAATATTACAGGAGCTCTTTCGTTTGTTTGTTTTTTGAATTTCGCACAAAGCTACTCGAGGGCTATCTATGCTAGCCGTCCCTAATTTAGCAGTGTAAGTCATCACCACCAACCGCCAACTCTTGGGCTACTCTTTTACCAACGAATAGTTGGATTGACCTCACATTATAACGTCCCCACGGCTGAAAGGGCGAGCATGTCTGGCGCGACGGGGATGCGAACCCGCGACCCTCAGATTACGAGTCGCACGCCTTAACACGCTTGGCCATGCCGGGCCCTAATACTTCCGTAGTTACGAAATCTACGCGTTCCAATTGTTCTTCGAGATTTACTTACGAGCCCTATTTTGATATTATTTTGTAACAAAAATGGCAGTTAATCGTAAAAGAAAAGGTAACGACGAAAACCGGCAATTTCATAATGATTGGACTGCGCAATACTGTTTTGTTCAACAACAGAAGAACATGATTTGTCTGCTGTTTCATTCGACAGTAGCAGTGTCGAAGGTATTCAATATAAAGCGTCATTATGAGTCGAAGCATAAAGATTTCCACAACGTTGTCGATGATGAACGAACAGCTCGAATTGAATTTCTGCGGCGGTCGCTGAATCACCAGCAGAACGTTTTCTTAAAGCAGTCAGCAGATTTAGGTGCAGCACATGAGGTCAGTTACGATATTTCGTTAATGATAGCGAAATCTGGCTGACCGTTCACTGATGGTGATTTTGTCAAGCAATGTATGATTACTGCATCGAAAAAGTTGTGTCCAGAAGCAGTTTGCAAGCTACAGACGGTGGCTTTGAATCATATGACAGTTCAACGAAGAATTTCACACCTATCAGCAGACGTGACAAGGCAGCTTACAAATAGAGCAGCCAACTTTGTCTACTTCTCTTTGGCAGCAGACGAGTCGACTGACATCATTTCAACAGCACAGCTGCTAGTTTTTGTTCGTGTTGTGTCGTCATTGTTTGATATCACAGAGGAACTAATTGGCATGGTTTCCATGAAGGGTCAGACAACTGGATCTGTTCTATTCGAGGAGACAGTACGACTGTGTAGTAATGTTTCATTGGATTTCACGAAACTGGTACGTGTGATAACTGATGGAGCGCCAGCCATGACCGGAGAAAGTAGCTGGCTGGTACCACTGTTGATGAAGCATCAAGGAAAGCAGAACAGACAGTTGGTGAAATTGCAATCTATTATTCACCAACAGAACCTGTGCAGTAAAGAACTTGGTTTTTAGGCACTGATGGAATTAGTGACGAAAACCATTAATTGCATCAAATCACGAGGACTCAATCACCATCAGTTTCGAAGTATTCTTGAAGAAATTGATTCAGACCATGGTGACCTTATGTATCACTGTGAAGTACCCTAGCTGAGTTGAGGGAAGATGTTTTGAAGATTCTGGAAGTTGGTTGATGAGGTGATAGAATTCCTCAGAAGCAAGAACAAAGACACAGAAGTGATTTCCATGACTGATCCAGCATGGCAAGTTGAGTTGATCTTTCTGATCGACATGACATAACACTTGAATAATCTGAATTTGAAGTTGCAAGGCAAAAGTCAGCTTGCAAATCACGTCTCAGCTTTCAGGACAAAGTTGCAGTTGTTCCGGCAGCAAACAGCATCAGACAATTTCGTGCACTTTCCCACTTTTTAGTCACAGCTACAGAAGAATCAGGACATTGACACACAAGTTTATGTTGGGAAGCTAGATACTTTGATTCAATCCTTCAACTCACGGTTTCATGACTTTGACCAATGCAGATTGTTGATGAAACTTTTTGCTGATCCGTTCAGTGTGACAGTGGATGACTTGTCAGCAGAATATCAGCTTGAACATACTGATGTACAGCAATCTGATGAACTGCGTGCTATTTACCGAGAAAACAGTTTGCTTGACTTCTACAAAACGTTGCCTGATACATTTGCTAATCTAAAAGAGAACGCACTTGCCCACACCAGCATGTTTGGCAGCACGTACTGCTGCGAACAGGCTTTCTCGCATATGAAACTGAACAAAAATAACACTCCCAATCAACTGATGGATAATCATCTGGAAGCAGCCTTGCGTCTTTCAACGTAAAACATCAAGCCGGATATTTTTAAGCTCGTAGATGACATGCAGCATCATCCATCGCACTGACTTTGTGACAGTTGACGTATCATAACATTTCTTAGAATAATGTGCAAACTCTTTGATGTAATCGTTATTTATGTGTTCTTAAATGTGATATCTATCTTGTGTGAAACAACTGTGGGACGATTTTAATCTTCACTTTTTTGTGGCCCCCAACAGTTACGAGAAGTCTGTCTGTGGACCCTGACTCAAAAACGTTTTGCACCACTGCTGTACACAATTATAAATATCATTATTACTATATTGTTTACTTTATGTGTAGTTTTACTGCAGTTTGTTTGACTGCGTTTTTATAGTAGACCAGGATTTATCGATCTAATATATAAACCCCGCAAAAAGGCGTAACCAAATTGAATGGCGTGCGTCAAAATGATAGAATAAGGGAAATTCAGAAGTAGGCATAAAAGCTACCGCAAATGTTTTGCAATCGTGACTAGTTAAAATAAAAGTACTAAATGTTTGGCTCGGCATAGCCAGGTTGGTTAAGGCGTGCGACTCGTAATCTGAGGGTCGCGGGTTCGCATTCCCGTCGCACCAAACATGCTCGCGTTTTCAGCCGTGGGGGCGTTATAGTGTGGCGCTCAATCCCACTATTCGTTGGTAAAAGAGTAACCCAAGAGCTGGCGGTGGGTGGTGATGACTAGCTGCCTTCCCTTCCGGGCCCTATGACAACGAACAAATAACCCTTTTTCTTTGAGCTCATAAGAATGTTTAAGCATATGTATGAATGATGCATTGCCTAATACATTACTGATCATATTCGAATAAATATCTGTTGTTTTTTCAGGCTTTTTTCGTGCATTGTTCAGCCTTTCTACATGTGTTGATTCTTTCTTTAGTTTTCTGATAGGAAAGCGGGCTCGAATCCCCGTCGCGCCAAACATGCTCGCCCTTTCAGCCGTGGGAGCGTTATAATGTGAGGTCAATCCCACTATTCGTTGGTAAAAGAGTAACCCAAGAGTTGGCGATGGGTGGTGATGATTAGCTGCCTTCCCTCTAGTCTTACACTGCTAAATTAGGGACGGCTAGCACAGATAGCCCTCGAGTAGCTTTGTGCGAAATTCAAAAACAAACAAACAAGCATCTATGAAGTGGTTTACGTGAAAATATACCGTAATGAAAAGATTAGTCACATGTAAATCTACCGTGACGAAGAAATGTGTTACATGGAAACATGTTGTGAGGAATAGAAGAGATACACTGCTGGCCAAAATCTTAAGGCCAATGAACATAAAAAAAATATGTATCTTGCGTTGTTAGACTCAACCACTTATTTAAGTAGAGCTTCGAAAGATGAAAATAATAAAATGGAAAATAAAAAAAAACATTTTTAGCATTTAAGAGGGAAAATATGAACACTATGAAATTAGCCTAAATACTAGATGGTTAAAAATTTAAAACCATTCCAAAAAGAAGTCCTAAACAGGGTAGGATATGCCCAACAAGAGATCTTAGTAGTGAGTTGCACGGCCGTCATTGCGAATAACTTCAAACATTGGCTTTAGCATGGTCGATATAAGCGTTTGCAGAAGGCTGGCTGGAATGTTATTCCAAGTGGTGAAGATGGCTTCACGAAGGTCATGCACTGTTTGGAATTCACGTCCATTTCACTATAGACCTCCCTTGCCATCCACCTCCAAATATTTTCAATGAGGTTCAGTTCAGGCGAACACTCTGGATGGTCCAAAAGAATCACGTTATTCTCCATGATAAAGTCCTTTGTTCTGCGAGTATTGTGGATTTCAGCGTTGTCCTGCTGAAACACCCAGTCATTTCTACCCAATTGAGGGCCTTCAGTCAATAAGGATGCTCTCTCCAATATGCCAATGTGGCCAGCTGCTGTTTGACGCCCTTGTATAATGTGAAAATCTATTGTTCCATGGAAGGAGAAAGCACTCCAGATCGTGATTGAACCTACTCCACTGTGTCGTATAAAAAATGTATCCGGTGGGATATCCTATGCCAGTAACGTTGGAAGCCATCTAGACTATCCAGGTTAATTTTTTTCTCATCAGAGAACAAAACCTTTGTCCCCTTTTCTACGTCCCATGTTTGGTGCTTCTTAGAAAAGTTTAACCAAGCCTTTCTTTTGTAGATGCTGTCTTATTGTTCTTGAGCTGCATTCTACGTCCGTAAGGGTCTTAATCTGGTTCGACGATAGGCCGGTGTCTTGCCGGACAACCCGTCAAATCCTCCTGCTCAACGCCGGCAAAATTTTCTTGGGACGACCACTTGAAATTTTCGTTCCGTATCCCTCAGGGTTTTTTAAGAAATTTGCAACAGAAGTTTTACTACGCCCAATCTCACCAGCGATGGCACGTTGAGAAAGACCTTGCTTTTGCAGCTCGACAGTTCTGCCATGTTCAAACTCTGTCAACGTTTTAGCCTTTGCCATATTTTTACCCAGTGTAACACAGGAAATGTCAGTGTTAGATGTTGACAACGCTAATGCTTGAACACAAATGACTAAATTTCGTTACGTGTTTACCGATTAATCCTTCGTTTCAGTATGGTCTTAAACTTTTGACCAGCCAGTATTTAGGCTAATTTCATAATGTTCATATTTTCCCTATTAAATGCTAAAAAAGTTTTTTATTTTTATTTTTCCTTTTCTTATTTTCATCTTTCGAAGCTTTACTCAAATAAGTGGTTGAGTCTAACAACGCAAAATGCACATTTTTTCATAATGTTTATCGGCCTTAAGATTTTGGCCAGCAGTGTATATCAGAAAGGTGTATTGACAAGTAGATGAGTTACATGAAGATTGTCGTGACGATCAGATGAGTTAAATACCAACATTTAGATATATTATTCAACATCAGTTATTTTAAAACTTTCGATTCTGCAAATAAATGTATATTCTGTTTTCTATAAAATTATTAAATATTACGTTGTTTATTTAATCTTTTCTATCTATAAGAATAAACTCTATTATTTTTTAAATGACTGGTAATATAAATGTCAAAATTGTTCCTACGTTCATGTAAAGCAGTGAGTTTGTCAAGGGAGGAGATCAGAATCAGGTTTGTAGGAGCAAAATTTTCACCGTAAGGATTTTTGGTTTTTTTAAATTTCGCGCAAAGCTACTTCAGGGCTATCTGGACTGGCCGTCCCTAATTTAGTAATGTAAGAGTAGAGGGAAGGTGGCTAGTCATTATTAACCACCATCAACTCATGGGCTACTCTTTTGCCAATGAATAGGGGGATTGACCGTCACATTATAACACCCCTACGGCTAAAATGGCGAGCATGTTTGGCGCAACGGGGATTCGAGCCCGCGCCCCTCACATTACGAGTCGCACGCCTTAACGCGCTTGGCCATCGGAGTAAGGATTACGCTTCTTTTTTTGTCTTATGTTAATTATTCTTATAAAGTGGAGACGCGAAGCTGTAATTATTGTAAATAAAGAAATACTGTAAACATATTCACGAAAGAGACAAAATAATCATCTTATAGGAATTTGGTTAGAAGTAAAAATAAATTAAGACATTTAGCAGAGAAACTGCTTTAATTACGGATGAGTTTAACACAGACAACATCGGTTACGACACCTGATAAAAACACAGTCATATAATAACAACATTCTTATTACACACACACACATATACATTCCGTCTTCAGCAAATTCCTACAATAAACGCAAACGTATAATAAAAAAGAACCGTCTGAATGTTAAATAAAAGTTTATGTGGTGTGAGAAACAATTGCAGTGGCAATATGATGAATAAATGTCTAGAGGGTTTGTAAGAGCTAATGAGTGAATCTTAATATACTTATAATTTGTCCTGACAAAAGTAATGAGATGTCCTTATGGATAGAACAGATTGCATAGTTCAAATATTAAGTTCACCTTTGAGAGTAAATAACTTTGTTAGATGTATGACAGATGCATTATCACTTGTTAACTTTGTAACGGTTTACCAGTATATACTATTTTAATATTGATGTTTGTTTTAGTTAAATACGTATTTACAAAGGCCTGTAACTTACATTGTTAAATGTGTATTGAAAAAGTCCTACCTATTTTCTAAATTTGTAGAAAATTCTCAAGTGTAAAATTCAACGATGTATTATTGTGTAAATTGTTGCAACTGAGCTTTCGAGAACCTCGCCTAAAAATTTAATGTTGTTAGTTTGCTGCAGTTGATTTATTATGAACCTTGGAAGCTGTAATTGGGATTAACCCTTATTAATCAGGAAAGTGCAGATACTTGACTAGGAACGTTTATAGATTTTGAACATTACAAACCGATTAACTTCAGTGAATTAACTTCGGATGTCTGTGAAACCTCACGTGTGAGCAGCCAGAGATAGCTTACCCTTTAAGTGAATTGTACCAGTATCAACATAGAATTAACTCATTAATCGTAAACCGTCGATAAAATATTAAATTCCTAACTAGATAGAAGACTCAGCATTATTTGTAAGTTTGGAAAACGCTCGTATATAAGTCATTATTTTTGATAACTATTATTATAAATTGTATTATTGTTTGTATACTAAATCATATTTGTGTTAAGAAAGAAACGTGTGTGTATCCATCTTCTTGATAAATACCATAAACTTGATACATATTGACATTCAGTTAACTTCTAAATTAAAATTAAAATTAAAATGTTGGGCTATTTGAAATCGTAATACCTAACGTGCTTAACATAATAAATCGAAGACTCGTCCGTGATTAATTATAATACGTAACAACTTCTATTTACTAAGATAACTGCAAAACCAAAACACTCTTTAAAATTGGAGTGTGGTCTTTACCAATTTGAGGTACGACTAGTTTTCATTTAAATAGTGGCGTTTGCCAAGTTGAAGTATGACTTTTCTCCATTTGAAAAGTTATGTTTTTTTAAAAGCAGGAAATGTATATTGTCCGCTCTTGAAGGTTGTTTTGTACTTTATTAGATCATGGCACGTCTTAGCCAGGGTCTTACCATGTTAAAAGTGGAATGTAAAAATAAAAAGAAAATTTACTCATATGAAATTGATATGTAATATATTACTAACCGAGTTATTGTGTGTGTATAATAACCTTAAGGATTGTAATATTTGGTAATTTGAGTCCAATGTTTTTTCATCTAGTTAAGATGATAATTTGTATTAAATATGTCAGACAGAAGTAATGTGTCCATAAAACCTTGAATGTTTCAAGAAAAGCAAAATTTACTATGAAATTAATTATGAAAAGGCCAAATTCATATCACTATTATATATAATATACGCAGCAAATAATGATGTAACCGCACTATGTTATAATTATAACATAGTTCAAGAGCTCAACATTTATTTCTAAATTGTTATTAATAAACCCTCTATTATTTTTCTTTGAAAAGCCGTTTCTACGCAATTGCACACTGAAATTCACGAAAACGTTATCAGCTGAAAGGCGCCCAGAGTAGAAAATAAACCAACAGAAAATATCGATTATTTTGGTACGATAATTGAAGTTTCCTCCGGAACAGCACGTTTAATGAATCTTAGATAGCAAGACATTATTATCAAAAGTATGTCTTTTAAAAATTTCCAGAATTAGATAAGATGAAGATTTACAATCACGTTTTGAATCCGTTATTATTCATAATGGGAGTACACTTGTATGTCTAATCTTGTTATCAAACTTACAATCTAATATACCCTTAAAAATAGAGGTTGTGTTATCTCCTGCGCTAACTAAAGTCAGTAGCTTTGCTGCGTTACAAGGAGAACTGAATAAATTAGATTACGTTTATCTGAATTGCAGAAGTTACATCGTCAAGTGCAATTAGATTCAAGCATTCAGACACCTGAAACTATATTTAAATGTCTTTCAAAAAGGATGTGCGACAGATAGATCAAATAAGTGGTTTTTGTTTATGTTAAATATAGAACTTTTTATAATTTAAAAAGTAAATTAATTCTTTACGCCCAATATTTGTTTTTGGTAATAAGCAAGGATTTCTTTTATTTTCTCGTACTACCGATATCAATATTTGCATGTGATAGGACATTATTTAATGATATTAGAAACACTGTAAAGAAATCTTAATTACTTTTTGAAGGGCAGAGTGAAACCTAGTGGTTAGTGTGTTGGACAATCAATCATAAGTTCCGTAGGTGAGTTATAAGTTTGTTTATTTGAAGTTAAGTACAAGGTTACACAGTGGGCTATCTGTGCTTTGCCTACCAGGAGTATCGAAATCTGGTTTTTAGTGTTGTAAGTCTGTAGGCATAGCGCTGTGCCAATCGGTCGCAGTTGTTGTTGATATTTTGAAGTTAAGCACAAAGTTACACAAAGGGTTGTCTGTGCGTTGGCCACCACGGATATTGAAATCCGGTTTCTAGCATTGTAAGTCCGCAGACATGCCGCTGTGCCACTGGACGGGAGTTACAAGAGTAACCGCCATACCATAATATTCGATTAGAGTAGCCAAAGAGATGGCAGTAAAATATGTCGTTTGTTTGACTTTCTCCTAAAATAGCACTTTTGATGTAAGAACAGTTAGTACAAATATCCTTCGAGTAGCTATACTCAAAATTAAAAATTGACAAACGAATAATATTTAGGATCAAAGTTCAATGACGAATTTTTTTTTGGTTTATGGTCTGGTGTTTATTAAACAAGGATTGAAAATAACTTGAGTTATATATGATTGAATCACGGGATAAAACTATTTAAAGTTTACTCAAGAAGATATCTACTAGTTATAAATAAACTAGCATCAGCTGAAAGAAAATTGTTGTAATCTTATTACACTTAAAAATGGTTGTCAACTTTTTTATCACTAAAAAGAAAATATTAATTACTAACTGGAGTACCCGTCCCCTGAACAGGAATTATGCAAATTTATAATTAGGGAGATATTATTTTAGAATATGTACAGGTAATTGTAAAAAAAACAAAACGCCCATAAAATCTATAAAGCGTAAAATATAAAACTTAAAATTTATACATAGTCCACATGGACCCGATAAATACTTTGCTGAAAATCCATCTACACTCTACAAAGTAGGTACATGGATATACAACAGAAAGTATTATTATATTTATGTAGATTAATCAAATTATCAGAAGTATTAACGCGGGGCATATTTTGCTTATTAGATTCTCTTATGAATTAGATAATTTCCAAAATATTTTAATGAAATTTGTATGGAGAAAGGTCATGGGTAAATAAAAACACCTTTCTATTAAGTTTTGAAGAAGATGGATTAATCGAAGCTTTAACTCAGAATGATTAATCAACCATATTCAGAATTCTGTATTTCAAATGTGTATTATAAACTATTAGTTGTAATCTGTGAAACATCTACAACAATTTTTAAGCCCTTCGTTTGAATTTTTCTTTTTCTATCATTTTCACGCATGTCATGTAAGCTATTTTTTTTTTTTTTGCAGACGTTATATTTTGGATCAATAAATCCTGATCTATTTAAAAGTAACCTTTATATGGTCAGACAAACAAACTCCTGTACACGTAAATTTATTTTATAAAATCACACGTAAGGTAAGTAATACGATAAATTAATGGTATTTATAATAGTGTGCAGATTATGACGAGGTTTTACGAGTTTAAACGATGAAACTCATAAAAACGATGAATGAAACTACAGTAAAGAAATAATTATATAAAATATGTTTATAGCATGAATGAAATTAAAGTATTGCAAATTAAAGTAAAAGTGAAGGTGCAGTTAAAGAAAACTTAGTTATATTTAAAAAGAAACGTCTTAATGTGTGTTCACAAAATGATAAGCATGAACTAATTGAACTAATTGCGCATGTAAATTACACAAAGTAAACAGTGACACATAAACATTTGCAATAAAACTTTAGTATATATATTTTGTTGAAGTACAATATTATTTTAAAAACAGATCAAAATTTTAACCAAAAAAGTAATGGTGTGTTTTAGTCACTTTCCAGGGATTTTTGCGTTTGCTCATACATCTAGTACTTTTGATTTCGGTTTTAATTTAACTACCCTTTAAATTTTGAAGACCCAGTGTTAATTATTCTACAAAAAAATTATAGAAGAGACTTATTTCTTCAGCCAAAGTCATGCATGACCTTTATAAACAGTTCCAAGTGGAATTTGTATTGCATTTTATATAGAAGATACATGTATTCAGAATATTTTGGTTAGATTTAAAAATATCCATGACGTGAACCATGTTTTATTGTTGTGGACTGATAAGAAATATTTTAAATTAACTTGCCAATAGGTAAATATTGCAATTTCTGTCATCTTTCAAAATTTTATTACATTAGGCCATAGTTATGATCAGCTTTGTTGTAAACAAAGAGATTTATTCAATGTTAATTATATTTACTTGTTTACTTATAATGTACATTTCATAAATATTTTTATAGTTGTTGATGAGTAATTGCGGATTATGACAGGTGTATTCTGTATTGTAAAGGTCCCTCCAGTACGGATCAAACTTGAACATTACGTAAGAAAGGTTTTAACAGTATAAACAGTGCAGCTCATGACATAAGGCGTGCAATTGCTCCAAGGCTGAATAGATAGTCCATGCTCTCTGCAGACAACAGTATGTAAATTCTAAGCAAGTGGAAGCTAATAAAATAAAGAGAAGCACACCTAATGAGGAACAATGCCCACCACGTTCGACCAGCATCATATTCACAAGGGAGAAATGGTGTCTTATCTGTACATTACCAGACCTGTATAATGATAGGAGACCTGATTATTTCCTCAGTCCTGTCAGAACAATGGACGTTAAAGAATAAGTTCTAGATGTAAGCAGCAGATATGATACTGACTAGATAAGAAAGTGATGGACCGTCTAATGGTCGTCAATGAGTTAATCGCATATCAGACATGCTATCATCAGATGTTTAGTGTAAGCTTTAGAATTGGAAAGGAAACACTATCTAGATTTAGGACTTTTGTCTCAGCCATGGGCAACAAAGTCAAAGAAACTATATGCTGGGAGGCTCAAGGATGAGGAGAAGGATGAATAATTTGTCAAAGTAGCCAAATATCTAGAGGAAAATGATCATAAGACCATAGCTATTGATGACCTGATTGATAAAAAATGAAAGATTTCTCTGATAGCAAATACTTCAGTTTTTATCCATAAGAAAAATAAACTGTTGGTTCATTTTAGTGATAATATTGTTATTGCAGAGGGGAATGACACAAATAGTGTACTCGCTTTTAAAAGCACTACATCAAAAATAATCCATGAGTGACATACAGAATCAAGAGAAAGTAAATGCAATGAGTGCAAGACAAATAATAATTTAAGCATCAGCAAACTTAATAAAATCAATCACTAAATCATTTATATGCAAAAACGGCTCGTTTGGGTTGAGAAAATATTTTACATAGAAGAGCGAACAACGTTTCGACCTTCTTCTATGTAAAATATTTTCTCAACCCAAACGAACCGTTTGTGCATATAAATTTCTCTACAAGTGGGTTTCTCGACATCACTAATCACTAAATCAAAGAAAAAAAAGCAAAATATATTATCCTGGAATGGAACCAATCAGTAGTGCTCTTGAATATGTACCAGAGACATTAAAACATTCTTATAAGGCATTTTAAGCATCTATATGTTGATTAACAGTTTAGATCAGAATAGAGGTTGGGCTAGGTTGTTAACAGATCTTGTTTATAGAACACTACCGCATGCATAGTATCAAGACAGTTGGTAGTCTAACTGGAGAACGAGGTCTTGAAAAAAATTCAACATTTTGCTTGGGTTCTATCATTCCCGCCTTTGTAGAAGTCAACAGCACAATGCAGGAATTTACAGGCGTGATGTTTGAGATCAGTGAATAACGCAAGGACATCTGCATACATGGCAAAACATGGAAGATATCAATATCAAATAATTGCCATTATTCCTGTCTGAAATGAACGCATTTGATAGACAAAAATCTCTACATGACATAGATACCTATGGATATAAATGCTTTCCTTGTAAAAGAAATTGGAAACAAGAACATAAAACTATAGAAATATAGGTAGTCAACGAAATAAGCTTCAAAATCAAGGACCTAGCTATCACCATGAGCACCAACAAGAGAGTGAATATTCAAGAAGATGAAGCTGTTCCATATCTGTTATTCGACCACTAAAACAAGGTCAGGTGAATGCTGAAAGTATTTGAATATGATTTTTGATTATGTCCTCCAGTTGTTTTCAGGTCCAGAAAGTAATGAGAAGTTCCAACAAGCACACGCCGGATGATGCCATACGGTCTGATAACTTGGAAGCAGAATTACCCAATTCTTGTAGTTATTTTGTGGATGGTGGTAGCTCCATTGCACAGGATCTCTTGACAAAAGTGGACAGATTGTGATAAAAATCTTGTTGGGATAATAAGCTTATGTTCTTCAGCACTACGGTGAAGCTTCAGTTGTTTTTCATACCTATGGAACTCCATCAACTAAAGATGCAGAACACAAGAAAAGAGCAGCTACTGGAAAGGGTAGTCAGGAAGTATATTTTAATGAGGACATGAATCAGAAGAAGGATCCTGTCAAACAAGAGCAATAAGGCGAAATTTATTAAGATATTGGAAAAGTAGTTTCAAAATGGTGGATGTAATATCACGAGAAAATTTTGTGAAAATTGAAATTATAATGTTTGTAACCAAGGAAATGGTAGTTGTTAGAGATAACATGTACCTCCTAATAATGCTGTGTTAATAGGCAAAGGATGAGCTCTATGACATTTATTTTAGACCATAGCCTAAACAAATCTGAACAATAGTACGATGCTGGAGTAAAAAAGCTATGAGAACAAAACTGGCGCATATGTTCAAAACATGCTCTATTTTCATGCAATTTTGTAGTGCGGCCTCGGTAACTAGCACTAAACTGCTAGTTTAATGTTTCACAGTTTTCTGTATCGTATTGATTTCTTAGTGTTTTTCACAAAGATGTAATCACGAAAATACTCTTTTTGTTATGATTCTATATAAAAGGCAGCAAAAACTGCAGCATTCTCACTCAAAAGAGGATAGTTTCCAGTTTATTTAATTGTATTTATAACTGAAGTTGTTCATAGTTGCTCACAAACAGTTTTAAACTCCAAACACATATATGCAATATTTATTGTCACAAAGAAAGCTCAGAAGCATTTGCAATTTATTGATCTAATCCAAGATGATATTCATTGTTTATTACATAATTGTGGTGGCGCATTTTAGCTTAATGCAGTGGAACTCGCAATGATTCACAGTTCATATTACAGAACGTGCATAACAGAATCGTAGACTCACGTGTTTCTTTCATATGCATTTTATGGGTACATTGTTCACTTTATTGACTGATCAGTATAAATCTATAACAAATTTATCTCCCTCAAACGCGATTGGTGTTCCAATTTCATATAGTTCTTCTTTCTTTTTTACTTTCAGTGCTGATAATTCTCATAAAAATTAGTTTAATAATCTCAATTCTTTGATATCATTTGCTTCTTTAAATTTTCTGATCAGAAGAAATTTCAATGTAGATCATATACTGTGAGGCATGATACTCATTGATGCAAATGTACCGATAGTGATCTACTTTCTGTAGGATCATAACCCCGTGATCTTTAACATTTGTCAGCCAACTCTTATTGATCCATTTTATTTCTAATGTATTTGTTTGTATTTAAGTGTAAAGGTACACTATGGACTGTCTGTGCTCTGCCTAGAAACCGGTTTCTAGCATTGTAAGTCCATAGACATACTGTTGTACAACTGAGGGCTTCATTGGAATGAAGCATATTTTGGAATATGTTCTTGTCAATAACGATCTTACAGTTTTTCAACTTAAGTATTACATGTCGTTGGACTGCTGGAATTAGCACTTAACACTACTAGGACCTAACACCAATTTCATTATGTAAGTGTTTAACAAGAAGTTGTTTTTTCATATGTGGATTTAAAATCAATCTTCTCACCATCTATTGAAGCTACTATGTTCAACAGCTCACTAATTAAAAATGCTACATTTGTCTATCGTCTACGTATCTTGTAGTGTATTTATTCCCATTTGTCTTCGTGAGGGCTAAATATGATATACTTAAATACTCTTCGCCAATGCACTCATCAGCTTTTACAGCGCAATGTTTTTCCAAGAAAATCTAAAACGATATCAGCGTCTATGTGCCTAAATTAAGTGATATATTTAAACTCAGAACAAAACTAGATGAATAGTTTTCAGTTTGATTTTAATTGAAAAATACTTGGATTTCTCTTGTTTAGACGGGATTTGGACATATTCACCAGGTATCTTAAACACCAAGTAATGCTGCCTGGATCAATAAGTTTCTTGTAATCTCCCAAGAAAAGTGTGAAGCTTTTGTTAAATATCTTTCTTCTATAGATAATTCCAATTTTTTCTTGAAGGAAATCTAATCCCCTTATTTTCTATGTAATTAGTGAAAAAAACATTAGGTTGGTTAAATGCCTTTCTTATTATGATAGAACCCGGAGAACTATGAACTTAAAGAAGACTTTATTAATATTCCATCACGCAATATTTAAGCACACACTATTTGAATTTCCTTCTTAATTTGCACAGCAATAGTTGGCTCACCGACTGCTGTTTCTCAAGCTGAAAATATTCTGCAGTCTTACTTGTTGTCTCCTCATATCATCATATCTTTTCAACATTTTGTGTCACTCAAGCATGGGAACACATAATACATTCTTGTCTAAACTGGTCAAAATGAGCTTCGTAAAATAAGTAGTGTTCTGAATTGTCTCATAACTGTTGCTAACAAAAGCATATTTTGTTGTCTTTCTTTCAAGTTCACTTGGCAGCTTTTTCTTCAGAATCTTGTTGCAAAGTGTTATCAACGTCTCAACGTGATGCTTCCTATTGCAGTTTCCATTCTGTTCTAGCTTGATTTTGATGTATCTTCTAAAGAACTACGTCATCCTTTGTTTTGCAACAGTTGCAGTTCATCCAATACGTGGTTTCCCGAATATGGCTGAGGTTTCTATTATTCACTTCCATTTCTATTTTACAGATTGTCAAATCTGAACTTGCATTTCATTCGTTTCACATTTCTCTCATATTTTATGTGGTTTCTCTTTGTTTCAAGTTGCTTATGTATCTCTATCTTCAATTGTCAAGTCTTTACCATTTACATTCTTTTCATTGGAGAAACATTTAATTCTGGTACAACTGATATGTACTAATATCTTACTTTTTTTATCTTTGTCATTCATTATGAAGACTGATCCTATTGCTTTTAAAATCAAAATTAAGATCAAAGTATAAAATGTACAATTAAATTTTTGTTTGGCCAAAGGCCAAAATGAAAAGATTCTATATGTTTCGATATCTTTACGCTACCACCATCGAAAGTAAAAAAACCTACATTACAAGCAGGTAGTTTTATAGAGAAAATTTTAACTCTGTAATATATGAAGATGGTATGAGTATTGTACATAACAAGCCAATATTTCTTTTCAAAACTATGCATTTGCACCAACTAACCCTTCATCTCTATTTAACAAAGAATTATTTAATTTAGGGCACAACATTTATATTGACTGTTTAATATTTAATTCACACTGAGTGCCATGCTTATTTAAAATTATTGTTTCATGTTATTGTATTGAATGTCCTACTTTAATAATGTGGTTAGACAGAGGAGAAATTAGCATATTTTTATTATGTGCGTAAACTTTACGTTCATTAAGACGATATTTCAAATTATTATGTTTAGTTTGACCAATATAGTTTTGATGCATTAATACGTACTTTCAATCAGACCTTTTTTCTCCTAAAATGTGTTTTTTGTCTTTAGTGCTAAGAGGTATTAATTTTAATTTTGTTAAAGGATTAAAAATAGGAATAAAATTACGGTTTCTGAATATAGTTTTGATTTGACGATTTATACCTTGTATATATGGTAATATTACTATACTATTAACTTTTTATCGTAGACACTGTTTAATCTAATATATTTCTTGAAAAAATTAATTGTATTTTCTTTATATTCTTTTTATTGTATGTTCAGTAATGAAACGCCTGTCATTATAAATGCTTTTTTATATAATTCAATCCACTTTTCAACTTAGAATAATCAGAGCAAATTTGAAGGAAAAGCTGCTAATTTCTGAAAAAAAAAGGGGATATAATCTTTGATGTGGCGGAATGGAGACTTGAGTATTATTTCCTATAAAGAGTTGTGGAAATAATTCCTTTATTATTTCTTTTAACAAGTATATCTGAAGAAGGTAAATAATTACCTTATTTAATGTCATACCATGTTCAGATAATCAGCAAATGTTTTAAACTCATTATCTCCTTGTCTCTAAACCTAGAACGTGCCATCAACAAATTTAATTTAACAATCAGGCTCTAAAAAGGAATTATAATATATCAAATATCGGCCAAATACATTGTTTATTGTAACTTTTAATTAAACATTGGTCTTATCTTTAATTTCAAAATTTATTGCACAAGTTGTCATAATTGAATCTTCATAGATCTTATTACCGCCAAACAAGTTATTTTCCGTGGTTTTACGTAGAACTTTCTGTGGACCTTTCCTTAAGTTACTTTTCACATGATGCGAGTTACTTTCCAAAAGCTGATAAAGTGTTTATACTTTTGCAAATTTCCTACATTTTTGTACTGATAGTCCTTTCAACTTTATAACAGTGTGTGTGTATTTTCTTTTAGCAAAACCACAAAGGCTATCTGCTCAGCCCACCGAGGGGAATTGAACCCCTGATTGTAGCGTTGTAAATCCGGAGACATACCGCTGTACTAGCGTGGGTCCTTTATAACAGAAAAATTTGCAGGTGCGTTTTAATATTCGTTCCAAAGAACTTTCCAATTACTAATATGATCTAGTTAGGCTGATAGTTTACAAACAGAAGTTTCCGCACTAAATATGTTTTTTTAATTAGGTACTTATAGACTGAGTACCCTTCTCCCATTTTACTAGTTTACCAGACTCTTTTAGTGCTCTTCAAACTCTTCGCTCACCATATCCATTTATTACCCCTTAATATGAGAAGATAAATTCTTGCTCACTCAGTTACTCGTTCATTTTAACAAGTTCAATTTATATAAATCTCTAGACAATAAGGAACCTTTGCTAATAAATTTGAAGATCCACCTGTGCAGCTTGGTGTAAAGAAATTCTATAGAAACGTTACTCCATTTGCCAAACAGGATCTTTATCATCTCTTATTTTCTTAACTTATGCAATTACGGTCAGCACCAAGGGATTTTTTCTGTAACTACTCGTTTCGCATTTAATAAATCACTTCTTCCTCTCTCTTGGCTACCTTGTCTTATTAAAAACAGACCAATGTATGTAGGATATTCCAGGTTACCCAGATTACGCCTTGGTTCTTGTATCTTTGATCTACATTGTATAGCTTTGATGTTGCAGAACCATTTTCTTGTAGGAATTGCGTTGCTTCCTTGGAAATAATCCTTCATTTTTCTTGTAACGTTCTGTTTATTATCTTCTCAGATATTTCTCACCTAAATACTATAGTGCTTGTGCTCTAACACTTCTTACACTCCTAGGTGTGACTCCAAAATATCGACTGTTTATAGTTACTGTAGATCTTTAGTTACCTTTCATCACTTCATAATACTTATGGACTTCTTAGATATTTTTATTTTAACTACTGTATACTTTCTTACCACTTTTTGAGCATTGTATCCTAGTGTGATTAAACAGTTTGGTCTAATAACAACATTCTAACAAAACAAAAAAGTCGATTTGGTCATGTCCAGAGTACCTTATGAAAGGTGAAATTCCATGAAACAGTTATAACTCAGTGACAACTGTGGAATAGCGTGATGGAATGAGCTTCACATGTATTTTTATAGCAAGTAAAAGTTATGCACCCATTTTTATGATACTCCAATATGTCAGTAATAACCGTTTTCGGATATAAGCTTACATTGAAACCGGTGTAGATGATTTTGAAAACTTAATTACTAGTGTACTAAAATCAAAATGGTGCATAAGGCCACGAATGACAATAAATACAGTGCAAAACTTCTATAGTAATTCTTCCTCAAGATTCAGGCAGATGTGTTTCGCACATATGTCTCGAAGAGTTAGTGAATTTATGATGTGCATTGGATCCTTAGTATACGTTGGATTTGGTTTCTAATGAATTTCGTGTAAAGTTACACGAGAGCTGTCTGTCCCTAATTTAGCAAAGACTAGAGGAAAGACAGCTAGTCATAACCACTCACCGCCAACTCTTGGGTCAACGAATGGTGGGACTGATCGACACATTATAACGCTCCCACGGCTGAAAGGGCAAACATGTTTGATAGGACGGGTACTCGAACTCGCGACCCTCAGATTATGAGTCGAGTGCCTTAACCACCTGGCCATTCCGGGACGTGTGTGTGTTAAATAAAGGAAGTAAAAAAGAAAACAACAAAAAACACTGTGCTAGAAGGAAAGCATTCCAATAGATCGATTTCCAGTATTCGTTAGAAACACCTGAAACAAGATGATTAAGTAGAAAAAAACGTTCTCGTTTAGTTCTCGTCTCTTTCATTGTTTTTCAAATTTGCTGCAATGAAAATAATTCCTCTTGTGAGATGCATCTTGCACTAATATATTTGTCAGCTTTAGTTTTCATAAACTTAAATAAACAAATAGATAACTATTTCTTATGAAATAAAACATTAAAAGTCAGAAAGATAGAAGATATAGCTAAGTATAGTAAAAGACATTCGAATATGTAAAGATATCATTTGGACAAATACTTCAGAGCCATTATTACAAGTTTCATAAGCCCCACAGATGAATGCTTATTAGAAGCTAAAATTGAAACTGCGTTCCATAAATTTAACTTTGACGTATCTAATGGACCATTTACATCAAAAAAGAATATATGAAAATACAATAAACGTGTTGTAATTACAAAAAAAAGCTGAATATTTATTGCAATTTCTTTACACATATTACCAACGGTGCGAGAGTTTTAAAAAAAGAAATCCAATAATTTTGTTTTTCGTTCTCTATTCACATCTGCTAAGTGACAGGATTTGTTATAACAATTCTCATTTCTATATCATTTGCAAGATAACTTAGTTTGAATAGCTTATAAGATTTTAGCTGACCTTTCAATTAGATGGACAATAACATTAAGCAGCTTGAACAGGAGAAAATGAAACGTATTTTCTTATTAGAATTTTTCATTCTATATAAAGTATTTATATATCAAAGCTTATTATCAACTTACTCTCTTTCTTCATTGTTCTGCTGAAAATGTTTTTGGGTTTTTCTCATAACCATGTGTCCTAATAGTAATAGATTGGTAGCATCCTTGATAGAGGGGCTATACAAATATAAATAAGGACAACCCCGTCAAATTTGATCCTGCGAGTTTCCCAAAAACTGTTGGAGGAATTCGCAGACAAATAAATATATAACGTGTATTAATATAAGAGACAAAAATGTTTTCACCTATAATGATGGACTTGTATAAGTAAGGTTAATTTCTTTATTTCTCTTTATATGATTTTTTATTAAAATCCTCTGTTGCTCAAAAAAATGTCACATCAATTTTATACGACACGATTTTTTATTTCGGAAATTTGCACAAAGATCTGTGGTAGTTGTCTTTATCTTAAACTGTCAAACTAGAAGAAAATTAACAAGTTAACAGCATCCCAACTCTAATCGAATGGTGGAATATTATAGTCATTCTTATAACGCACCCAAGACCCTGTAGCAAAATTTTCCATTAACGGGAAGCAAACACAAATCCTCGAATACTCCGCCTGGCAAATTAACAAACAGGCAGTTTCCAGCTTTGCTTATATGAAAGAAAAATCAAATAACATACTAAAATTTACACGGAGTAACAAATTATAAATTTAGCCAAAATTAATTATTAATTATTGTTTTTTTTCAACAACTTAGTATGCAAAACTTGTTAAACTTACAAATTTTTACCTTCTGGGTTATTAACTAGCAGTGATTTCAAGATAAAATATTTGCTATTTCTAACTCGAAGTGTGTTTCTCCATGCTATTGGTTCGTAAATTTTTGCCTGTATTTTCTTTTCTTTTTATTCAGTGAGTTAACACATGTATTTTTATGAAATGGTTAACCAGATAAAATCAGTTTATTTACTCTGAAAAGTAAAAATAGAGTTACCAGATAAGAAGGAGTCTGTGATCGAGCTGCGTGTTTTCAAAAGAAGACAGAACAAGAAAAACTAAGACAAAAGAAATAAAAACAAGAGAGAAGAAAGTGGACTAAAGTACAGAGAAGAAAACTAACTCATAAGTACATACAAATAAACCGAAATTATAAAAGAAAAACTTTGTTATTACAGGCCAAAGGTAGATAGTGTTTTTAATATATTTATACCGTATAAACCATGTACATAGCGAATATATAGAAAATAAAAAGAGTACAAAAGTTATTAGTGTTGATTTCTTATAATTTTAGCGATTTTTTAAATTAATTTGAAGTCTAAGTAAATTATTTTAGTATTTGCATATTGAAAGCTTTCTTTATTATTAAACACTTTGTAGAAAGGTAAAAATATTTTTAATGAAAAGACAGGAACATTTTAAACAAATAGTAAAAGTTTCCTGTTTTCTAGATTACTAATCTCTTGGTGTTTTATACAAGATTTTAAGCTGAAATTACACTATATTATACTTTGGATAAACACAAAAACCCGTTCTGAATAAATGGTGAAAAATTGTCATATTTGACCTTTAACATTTGAACAGAATCTCATGTAAAACATAATTGTGACAAATTTACTATTAGACACACATATATATACTTAATATCAACGTTTAAGTTTTATTTGAATTTAGAAATTTACATAATTTATACTTTTAAATTTGTATTGTGAAATTGCAACATATTCACTAAAGTTGCAGAACATTCTCGAGTACAAGAATTAATAACATACCATGTGTGTACGTGAATGCTAGTATATAGTCAGTATTTTTAGGCAAGCTGAGAATTATAGAATCTCGCCTCACGCTTATAAAATTAACCAACACGACGCAGCAAGAGACAGTATATATTATTAGTTTGCTACAGTTGGTACACTATAACGCCCATAAACTATAACTGTGTTTAATGCTTATTAATCAGAAACTCCAGGTATTGACCAGGAACGTTTGTAGATTTTGAACATTATAACGTATTTCACTTCAGCGAATTCACATTGGATGTGAGTATCTTTACAAAGACATCAAATAGTTTCAGCTGTGAAAAACTCGCATTCTATCAGCGAAGAGCTAGCTAGCTTCTTGTTAAGTGAACTGTACTCAAAACAACTCGAAATTAATTTACTTATCGTGAACCCTCGATAAGATATCAAGGAAGTTCCATATCAGATAGAAGACTCATACTGTTTTTTAGTTTTAAAATCTTTGTATAAAGTCGTTATTTGTAATAACCGTTATTATAAATTGTATTATTGTTTGTATAGTAAAATGTATTAAGAAAGAAAGCTGTCTGTATGAATCTTGCTGGCAAATACATATAGACAATTAATTAACTTCTAAGTTTAAATTATCATTTAACTCAGTTTTAGAATATTTCAAATTGTAATATGGAACAGAATAAATTGGCGGCTCGTCTGAGATAAATCATAATACGTAACATAAGCTAAACAATTTAGCAGTATAAGACTAGAGGGAAGGCAGCTAGTCATCACCACCAACTACCAACTCTTGGGATACTCTTTTATCAAAGAATAGTGGGACTGATCATCACATTATAATGCTTCCACGGCTGAGAGGGCGAGCATGTTTGGTGCGACGGGGATGCGAGTCAAGCGTCCTAACCACCTGACCATGCCGGGCCGCTTTCATACAGAAGTACATAATTACATCACTGAAATGCTATTTTCTGACATATTACAAATGTTTCACGTTTATATAATTATAACTTTTAGCTTTTCCTTATTAAGGGCTAATTATTACAAACATAGACGTATACTCAGGAAATGTTTGTTTTCTTTATTTCTTCTTAGACGAAATATTTGTTCTGCTTCCTTTTCATGGAGTGACCCATAACAAAACAATGGTTTATTATTCAAATGCAATAATAGTACTAATGATGTCATGAATTCAGTACAGAGGATTCGAAAGAAAGCGGAAGAATATATTTAGGTGAAAACAATTTGAAGTAAGTGAACCATTTAAAGATATCTGAAAAAAATATGATAAAAAGATAGGCAGCAAAGTTGCAATCTTATGACTCAAGAAATTCCTTTGTCGTTGGCCCAACATGGTCAGGTGGTTAAGGCACTCGCCTCGTTATCTGAGGGTTCCAGGTTCGAACCCTCGTCACACCAAACATGCTCGCCCTTTCAGTCGTGGGAGCATTATAATATTACGTTCCATCTCATTATTCGTTGGTAAAAGAGTAGCCCAAGAGTCGATGGTGAGTGGTGATGACTAGTTGCATTTCCTCTAGTCTTACACTGCTAAATGAGGGACGGCTAACGCAGATAGCCCTAGTGTAGTTTTGCGCGAAATTCAAACCAAACCTTTCTCATCGTTGAGTTTCTTTTATGTTCACTTTTTATAAACATGGATGGAACAGTGAAGAATAACTCAATAAAAACAGCCTTATGGGAACTTTTAAAGGGTTAATATTGAAGATCAGTAAAATGTTTCATACAATATGTATATACTCAGGTTTTCTGAGTGTAACAGTACTGAATACAGGTAATACATACAAAAGATTTACAAGAAGAAAGTAAGATATCTTGTAGGTAAAAACTGGCATTCACTGATTTTTGGAAATATATTTTGTGTTCCTCATAGCAAATTAAGGGTCCCAGTATTATGATGACGAACAGCACTGAGCATCTGATGTAAATAACAAAATACTGAGCTTAAACGTATAAAATCAACCAGCCTAAGTAGAAAAAACAGATTTTAAAAAATTCAGAAAAGTTACAATAGCACATAAACCTTAAAATACATAAAATATGATAGGTAAATGGAATCAATAAATATAAATTTAATTACCAAGCTTAAAAAATTGGAAATGTTTTAGTTATAAGAATATACAATTTTTAAAAACAAATACATTACATTAATGAACGCCCCATAAAAATAGCGGTCATAAATTCTATACGTAGAACTCTGAGACCACAATGGCTAGCAAGGAGAACGTATAATTATGAAAAAGAACTACTCTATTTACTGTTCAGTATTAGCCCTATCTCTCATAAGACGACTGCTAAACATAAAAGAGCATGGTCAAGCGTGTTAAGGCATGCGACTCGTAATCTGAGGGTCGCGGGTTCGCATCCCCGTCGCACCAAACAATTCGTCCTTTCATCCGTGGGATCGTTATAATGTGACGGTCAATCCCACTATTCGTTGGTAAAAGAGTAGCCCAAGAGTTGGCGGTGGGTGGTGATGACTAGCTGCTTTCCCTCTAGTCTTACACTGTTAAATTAGGGACGGCTAGCAGAGATAGCCCTCGAGTAGCTTTGTGCAAAATTCAAAACAAACAGTAAACATAAAAGAAAATATACGCTCGAGATCGTTCAATAATACTCCAGTGTTATCTGCTGGTTGCGGGTTCAAATTTCCTTCACTGAATATGCACGCATTTTCAACCTTGAAGGTGATATAATGTTAAGATCAATCCTACTATTCGTTGATAAAAGAGTAGCCCAAGAGTTCGCAGTGGGCGATGTTGACTTTTTAGCCTTTCCTTAAGTCGTTCACTGATAAGTTAAGGACGGTTAACACAAGACACAATGTTTCACAAGACGAATGCAAGAAAATACTTCTACTGTGTCATTTGTCACGAGTATAATATTCTTATTTTTTAACTATTTTTTTCTCACAAGTGTAACGGGTTTACTGTTGCATATTTATTTTAATATTTATGTTAATTTCAGTTTAACATATATTTAAAAATACATTTAACATGTACTGGTAAATGAGTATTGCGAAATTCTCACCTATTCAATAAATTTGCATAAGATTTTCCAGAGTAAGAATCAACAACGTAGTATGTGTTTTCATGAAATACCATTGATTGTCAATACTGTTGACAACTGAACTTTCGAGAACTTTGCCTTAAAGTTTATAAATCGACGCGCCAAGAGACAGTATATATTGTTGGTTTGCTACAGTTTGTATATTATAAACCACGGAAGTATAAGTGTGAATAACATTTATTAATCGGGAAACCACAGACACTTGATCAGGAACGTTTATACATTTTGAAATTACAATTAGCTTCGGACGTTAGTATTTCAATGAGAACGTTAGATATTTTCTTCGGAGAAAAGTCATCTTGTGAAAGGTTTGAGACTAATCAAGAATAGAGAGTTAGTTAGCTAGCCGTTAGGCGAACTGTACCTATATCAACTCGAAATTAATTCACTCATCGTGAACCGTCGATAAAATATTCAGTTCCAGGCCAGATAGAAGACTCATTATTGTTTGTAAGTTTGTAAACTTTTTGTGTGCAAACTGTTAAAATCAGTATTATAAATTTTATTCTTGTTTGTACATTAAAATATATTCGTGTTAAGAAAGAAAAATGTGCATCAATCCCGTTGGCAAATGTCATAAATTTGATTCCCATCGACATTCAGTTAATATGTAAATTAAACTTAAAATTTCAGGCTATTTTAAACTGTAATAAGTAACGTAATAAATTGGAGGCTCGTTCGAGATAAATTATAATACGTAATACAAGAAAAATGCAAAATGTTGAAAAAGTTCACTAATGGCAGCAGTCAGAAGAAAAAGCTTAATAGTTTGTGTGCTGTACCACTAGGGATTCAGTAAAAGAATGTAAAACATGGACGAAAAACACTTTATAATCCTGAAACGTCTGTAGTGGCCTACAAGAAGAACGAACAGTCTCTATGGAATAGTTCATGTTCATGAACGTCCCTAATAGTTTCAGTCAGAAATAGGGCCATAGAATTTGTTTGTTTTTTAATTTCGCGCAAAGCTACGCGAGGACTACCTGCGATAGCTATCTTTAATTTAGCAATTTATGACTAGAGGGAAGGCAGCTAGTAATCACCACCCACCGCTAACTCCTAGGGTAATCTATTACCAATGAATAGTGGGATTGACGGTCCCACGGCTAAAATAGTAAGCATGTTTGGTGTGACGGGGATTCAAATCCGCGACCCTCAGATTACGGGTTGGGCTCCCTAACTACCTGGCCATGATAAGGTCAGTCAGGATATGATATGATCACTTTTTCATGACATACAAAGCTACAGTTTATGTATTAAATCTTCCTTCTTTTAATTCAGTACTCTACGTTGTGTGTTTGCAACATTTGGAACTAAAATGACTCGAGATTCAATCTAATAGCATTAAATTTTCAAAAGTTTTCTTGGGGGAAGTACTACTGGTTTCCCTTAGAATTTGTATGCCTGTAGTGTGCTTTGCACACAACGCTTGTCACATTGTTTAACTGTGGCCACGACTGATCACTGAAAAAATTGCTTCCTGCGGTATTGATAAGTATCAAGTATCATAATTATTAACTTGTTCCTTCGAGACTCATTAGAAGAAAGGACAGTTTTATTCAATATTCTATATTCATGAATATTTCACAGTGTTCTCAGTCACGGGTATAAAATTGTATAATCCTTAACCTTCCTTCTTGGTGGCTCAAAACAATAACATATTAGTAACAATAAAATAACCATAACAAAAGGCTTTAATCGACGTTTGGTACTGCCTGTAGACACAAGTATCAATTTTATATTTGACACACTTCTTTGGTCGAGTTTCAGGTCTGTATGGCACTAGAAAGGGTCAAGCCGTTTGAGACATGAGAGGTATCAAGTGCCAAGTTTCCCTCTATTTGCTGACTTTGGTCGTTCCAATTGTAACATAAAAATATATATATATTTCAGATAACCAACAACTTCATTAATACAACAGAAAGCATTCTAATGGAAATGGTTGTGATTTATTAATACAGAATTTGCTTAAATTCAATCTGGGTCTGTAGAGTTTAGGTTATATTATACAAAAATATAATTGTTATAAAATAATATCCTGAAAGTTTATTAAAAGCTTCTAAGAGTAAAGCTTAAAGACCTTTATTTTTTTATTGGCAAACGTTCCTTTATCTCTTATATGAATAATTATAGTTTAAAAAAATCTAACCACAAATACACACCAGTTAAACTATATAATTTTTTTTGAATATCATTGAACTAACTATCGGCACCCAGCCAATAAGTAATTACTAGGCGAATGGTGTTTAGATCAAACTTCTAGAAAACGGATAACGAAACTTTTCACTTAATGATATAAAAAAAAACAAAATCTTTTAGGGATAATGATTCAATATAAAGAAATTGTACTGGCAATTTCCTCTATAGAGACGTTTGTTTTCTGCATTTCTGGCTCATTAGATAGAATTAAGTCTTAATTAAAATACGAAGAAAGATAATAATAGTAGTAACGACATATTGGAAGAGGATCAACCAATACGAGGTTTTATTTTTTATTCTATTTTTTTAAAAATGTTTAAAAGCAGGGAATATAAAACAAAAGCAATATGAAATGAATAAGTGGTTTTATAAAATTTGTATTAAAACATATAATCAAAATAAGAAACAGTACTGAAGAACGTGAGGAACATCAGCTTGTACGTCTTGAGTAATTTATTTGAAAAATCAAAACTTTCTTATTCAAACAATATAAATGTTCACATTAGGTAACTATGGGGTAATCCATAATTTTAGAGTTTAACTTAAGAAATTCATAAACCGTGGGAATAGTTTGAAAGTTACAAACCGGGCTAGGATCAATGGTCTGGGAGAGTCAGTTGTTAACCGAGAAGTATAATGAAACATTTTGTCCAGTTTGAAGAGGCATTTTTTTGTGTGATGATCTTGTAAGGACTATGTATAAATCTAACAATATAATAAACTCTATAGTATATAACTACAAAGTTATTACAAATGTCAAAAATTCAGTAGTTGCAGTATATTTATGTAATAAATACGCGAACAACTCAAGCATTTTCTTCAAGTTAATTCTATTGGCTTCATACTTATCGTCGGTTTAAACATTAGTGTATATTTAATTGACAATTTTTATTAATGAATATTGGGATTGGTTAGGACACTTGACTTGCAATCTTAGGGTCTCGAGTTTGACTCCAGTCACCAAACATGCTTGTCCTTTTAAAAGAGACGGCTATCTCAGATAGCCCTCGGATAACTTTGTGCGAAATTCTAAAAACAAACAGATATTAATTAGTCTCATTGAGCTAGGTTATAAAAAACGTTTACTAACATCTTACAACAAATATTACTTGACACTTCTGAACACTTTCATTTCTCTCCTCTCTTACATGAACGTACTATGTAATGGTATTTTTTTGCAATATATATATATATACTGTCTAAAATTTAAAACATAACACTTAAACTGTCTGTAAAATTGAAAAACACGTATACTCATATATATGTATTTGCGTGAGGAAATTAAGTTTCTCAATAATTATGTAAAATTTACTTAAAATGTGAGCATAAAAAGTTATTAAAACATTTAATACAGTCACATTCACTTCTACCGTTTAAAAACAAGATTCATACTGGCTGCAAACACTTTTCGTTGAGCTTTTCTGTTGATCGTTATAGTGTATTTCAGGCGTATAGTTTCTAGTTCTTTGTTATTAAACCTTAAACTACACTGTGGACGACATGTACTACTATGCTCTCTGCGAGTATTGGAACCTGATTTGTAGTATTATAAGCCAGCAGGCTGATCGCTGAACGGCCGAGGGGGGTTAGAGAATGAATAATTTCGATATCCAGAACAAAAAATCAGCATGTTAGAAACAATTACACTATTTTTCAAGGTGTAGATTCCTTAACCTAGTTTTCATTTGTTACTTCACTCTTAAGTGCACTTTAATTTTATCATGAGCTGCTTATTCCTTGTTTCTTGTAATATTTCTTCTTTGTAAATTATTTTTAAGAAGTGATAATCTATACATTGCATTGTGTCAACCTGTAAACACAGATGTTTAAGATTTATGAAATAAAAAAAAGTAAAGCGACCAAATTAATAAGTCGTTCTTGTGACTAAAGTTTCTTTTGTAACTTTCGAAATACAGTGTCTGTTTTTCAATTCATTGATAGTGCTTTAATGGAAAACTTAGAAGTAAGAAAAGTAAGTGAATCTTATTATCCATACAGTCACTCAGAACAATTTGAGGTAACTATTTTTTTTTTTTAATTTTCTTAAATTTAGATTAAAACAAATTAGTATATTAGTTGGTGATGACACTGAGAACAGATTATGTGAATCAATACCTTAATATAATAATAATAATACATTATAAGACGGTTAAAATGCTTTTATACTTTTATCGTTGCACTATTTTAAACGATAATAAAATGTTTACCAGTATGGAAACACTAAGTATTTTTAACTGATGTCTAAAACTACTCAACATTGAGCCTCAAGCGTTCCATGGTCTTTAAATAAAATTTGGTTTGTTTTAAACATATATATCGCGACTGTTGAACTTATCTTAGTTTACTCTTGTTCATAAGCCTAATAGTTCAAAAAGTTCAATGAATCGACTGATCTAGTACAAGCTGAGACTAATAAAAAAACATGTTCTTCCCTCATAGATATAAAAATTAGTTGAAAAGTAGTATTACGTAATTCGTAAGCGGTGAACTAACACTATGTTATGATTATATTCTGTTTTGTACTTGGTTTATTTTTCAGTAAATAACGTTTGTGTACCAGCCAAATATCATTTTCAAAGAAGGGCCTTTTTCACATTTTAGTAAAGAAATATACACTTTTTCAAAGCGCTGGATATCACTTTAAATGTAATTTTGTATATAGTTCTCTAATCTTTGGTTATAATAAATGCACATAACTATTGTATGAAGATTAGTAATATTTTATACCAATGACCATTTCAGATTAATTTCTATTTATTTCTGAAAACAATTCAATTAACATTGCTTGCTACTTAAAAACCATCATATATTAATCTTATGAAAATATGTAACGATGTTTATTATATTATTGGTTATTCGACAAAATTATTTGATGTATCCATCTAATAGAGAAGATTAAGTACTAGAGAGCACTTATAACTAATTATCTTAGTACAACTTCGGAATAAATTATTATTGAACTATTTGTAAAGCAATCAGTTAATGTATAAAACTGCCCCAAAAGTAATACATTAGGAGACTGTAAAACACGAGACAAGTCATTCTATCTTTTAAATACTGCAATAATCATCAGTTTTTGAGGCTGGTAAATGAGATTGTCCAGGTATTATCTCAATGATATTTGGATTCAATTCATAATAACAAATAAAGATGTATATTATGGCAAATATAATTAACAAACTATGTGAAAATGAAGTAGGATTACCACAAGATTTTGCCAATTTTTCTATGAAAAAATCTAGAATTGTCAAAATAAGACAGGACGTAAATTGGGGAGATAGGGCGGATGTTTTAATTTTGTATTTAAGAAAATTAAAAAAAAAAACATGACAGACTGTTGTTATTCTATTTCAAAATATTCCCTTCATTACAAAGCAAACTAGGCTGCTCGAAACATGGAGTTGCGTGAATTTCAATAACCTTTTTCTTGATTATTCATGACAATCTTATACAAGGTTTTTTTTTAAACATCACATATCATTAGAACTTATCTTGGATATGGAGATGTGAGGAGTGATTGTGAAGACATTTTTATGCAGGTGTCTCGTGTGGAAACTATCAGGTTTTAAAAACTTAAGAAGTTAAAAAGTGTTGTTTATTCTACACATTTTTAATATTTATATTCTATAGTAAGAAACATTTTTCAGGGTGTGAGTAATGACTTATTTTCGTATTACTCTCAATATTTAGTCCTGAGAAGAGCTATTTACTTTCTGAAATATAACATCAACCATTTCGATATGGATGGTCAGAGTTACAATATTATAAAATCAGTAACGTAAGCGTTTCGCTATGAATAGTCAACAGTAACAATATCAGAAAATCGTTTGGAATAATTTTCAGTAGATATAGCCAACAGTACCTAATGCTAGAAAATTAGTAGCGATGCTAGAAGGAATACTTCCTATCGTATTCTTACCGCAATACTACTCTCATTTTCCCTTTATTTCTCTATAGTTACCTATTATCCTCCTCATTATGAATTATATGTAAACTATTGTTTTCATCTCTCGTTACTTTTCTCTTATTAACCGTCTTATGAAATATTTATTTATTTTCATACTTGTGTTTTAGCAAGATAAGGGTCTAATCTAAAAACTGAAAATTAAAACATGAAAAAAATACAAACGTTGAGTGTCAATACTAAAAACATACTTTAACATATAGGTGAAAGAAACGAATCAAAACTATGCGATAAACACATGAATCAAAAGGATAGCTGCGAAATCGGAAACTTGTTCCCTTCGCTTCTGATTCTTTAATCCTTCTGCGACACATCTACTATTAATACATCAAACATCTACAAAAAATGTTGTAGAATTTGAATCAAGGGAATCACATACGAAAGCTGAACATACAAAGAAGATAATCTAACCATGGTTATGTAGAAGGTTTTGGTTTGGTTTGAATTTCTCGCAAAGCTGCACAAGGGCTATCTGCGCTAGCAGTCCCTAAATTAGCAGTGTAAGACTAGAGGGAAGGCAGCTAGTCTTCCCCACCCACCGCCAACTCTTGGAATATTCTTTTACCATCCAATAGTGGGATTGACCGTTACATAATGATCCCACTGCTGAAAGAGCAAACATGTTTGGTGCGGCGGAGATTCGAACCCGCGACCCTCGAATTACGAGTACAGCGCATTAACCACCTGGCCATGCCAGGCCGTGTAGGAGGTGATAACATTTTTTTGTTGCGGAGATTAAATTATAGGGAAATAAAAATAAGCCTATTTTAAAAAGGAGTGAGAAAGAACAAAAACTTCACCATATTCAAAACACGTGAGTTTCTATGTAAGATTTTAATATTGTATTAACATATGTTGAATACTGAATAACTATTATCTCTCTCTTTAATTTAAAAAGTTGAAGTGATTTTTTGTTTTTATCCACACGCGTCTCATAATCAATTTTTTGGACTAAAGTATCACTTATCATAAAAAAATAAAATATCTCCAATGGTGCATTTATTGCATGTACGTTGCTTAAAACTTAAGAGAAAAATCAACTAGTTCAAGATTATTGGTAATTCAGTTAGAACTATAGGTCTAACAGGTAAACCATCCTTATGAACTTTTCAAACACTATACAGAATATCAAGGTGACAACCTGATGAATTTATACGAAAACGCTCTTCTTATATAAATAAACCAATTTTTAAACATTAATAAATAGTTCTTCACCTAAATTTTCTCTAGTTTTTTGTGAGATATATTTTGATCAACAAACTTTGTTGTACCATTCAAACTGTTATCCGTTTCTCTTCTATTAGGGCCTGGCATGGCCTAGCGCGTAAGGCGTGCGACTCGTAATCCGAGGTTCGCGGGTTCGTGCCCGCGTCGCGCCAAACACGCTCGCCCTCCCAGCCGTGGGAGCGTTATTATGTGACGGTCAATCCCCCTATTCGTTGGTAAAAGAGTAGCCCAAGAGTTGGCGGTGGGTAGTGATAACTAGCTGCCTTCCCTTTAGCCCTACACTGCTAAATTAGGGACGCCTATCACAGATAACCCTCGAGTAGCTTTGTGCGAAATTCCAAAACAAACTCTTCTAGTATCATTACAATTATTTTATAATTTTTATTAAGATATTTTATGAATTTTTATTCTTCTTTATTAAAGTGTGTATTTTATACTAAAAATCATAGTTACAAAAAGAAGACAGGGCTGTACAAATTATTTGAGTTCTGTTAGAATCAAATTATGCAGAACTGTGAGGCCATGCACTTTTTGTTAATCTTGTTGCAATAATTATGAATAGTATTTTTTCAAATTTAATTTGCAGACGAGAAACAAAAAATTTAGACTACATTCTAACATCTTATTTTCAAATTCGTTCTAGACCTAACCTGAAAAATTCCGGTTGGAATTTCTTTAGGTCCAATAAGGCCATTTTCGTGTCTTATAATATGAAAGAATAAAGCTTTTCTCTGAAACTTTACTATCCAGTATACATTTGTGAAGTAAGCATCTATAAGTAAAGCTGCACTTGAAGTAACATTTTTAGTGGGAATTTGCGCATTTGTAAACGCAGATATGGTCAAATTTCGTATCACGACATTCAAAGA
This sequence comes from Tachypleus tridentatus, assembly GCF_004210375.1. Classification (NCBI taxonomy): domain Eukaryota; kingdom Metazoa; phylum Arthropoda; class Merostomata; order Xiphosura; family Limulidae; genus Tachypleus; species Tachypleus tridentatus. The sequence goes on from NC_134826.1 coordinate 98,441,127, forward strand.
AATTTCTTTGTAATTCTTGGCAGCATGATCTGTACACAACTGAAAAAGAGCTGTCAGACTGTCAAACAACGTATTTTGCAGAGGGAGAAAGACTTGGAGGAACAATTTTAAAAGCATATTAAATCTAGATCAATCTAAAGACGATAATTTATGTCATACCATATGTAAGAGTGATTGTCATTCTGAATCTCACGTTTCAACCAATTATGTATACCTGAGTCTAATAACAATGGTCAGTCTGAAATAAACAACTGATATTAATGGGAAAATGTACATATCAGGATTTGCTATTTGTAGAATTAAGATTTATAGACTTCAAACACTGGACCATATAAGAGTATTTTAAAAAATATGTCAGTGTGAAAGTTGGACTTTTAAGCTTTTTTTTCAGTTTCATCCATCAAAAAAGTAGATGGAATTGCACGGTACAAAGTGTGGACAAAGTGCATGTAAGAGAAGCTAATTGTAAACACGCTTGTGCTATTTACAAGACCAAACAAGCAATATTAAGTGTTGGAGAGCATGAAAACGATTCGTTTATTTTATTTACAGAAACTGAGGATTTAAAAATTAAAAAAAATAATATGGAAAAAAGGGATGTTGAAACAGTAGCAGGAACTACTCAACTAGGATATCAAAATGGATGTAAGTTATTTGCAAAGTTTTCACGGTCAACGTGTTTCTTGAGAATGTTCAATATATTTTTAATTATATATAGATGAGATAAAAGCAATGTGATATTTTCTAGCAATAGTCTTCCATTTTTTGTGAAGAGAATCTGAAACAGTTTTAACAACATATGATTTGTCACAAGTAAAGGAAGAAAAGAAAAAACACAAATTAGATAAAACTATAGCTAAACTCTAGCAGATTGGACAGTTTATTTGTTTATTGTCAAGCAGAAACCTGCAGAATGGACTATCTATGTTCTGCTAATCACGAATATCCAAACCAAAATTTTACAGTACAAGCTTTCAGAGCTCAACTGATCTACCCTGAGCCCTTGAGGTGAATAAATCATAGATATTGAGACTGTTTTTAAATATTTTCAAGGTTCAGATGGGGCAATGTATTTATCAGTTCTCATGTTCTTTAAAGGACCTATACAACTATCATCTGTAAAGATCTTGTACCTGGGGATACGTAAAAAGTAAAGAAACTTTAAACAGTAATATTTGTTTGTAATTAAACACAAATCACCACATAGAGATATACGTATAAAAGTATTAATAAATATATATATATATATATTTAGCGCAAAGTGATTAACATTTCTTTATGTTTAATAACATTAAAACTTCTATTGTTGTTAATTTTAAAACTTGACAATTATATTCATTGAAGTTTTTTTCATGACAGAATTATCAGATTACTTAATTAACTAAGCTTTGAAATAGGATAAGCACAAGTCTGAGGCATTCTATTCAATGTTTCTTTATTCATCTGAACACACTGGACTAAAGGTCGAGGTCAGAGAACCTGTGGTTCAGGTGAAACTGTAAACACTTATGAGCTGAGCTGTGAAACACTAGTCGTCTAAAGTGATTACTCTTATAGGGTAAAAGGACTGACTGTAACTTTTATGATGTAGCCAGAAATGAAGTTGTGAAGTATATTCGGAAAAAAACAGCTTTCAAATCTAAGTCCGTCAGATCCCCAATTCAATACGTCAAATATTTAGTGAATCTCAAACCTCTAACTAAATAATTCAAGCATGAGCTGATTAAAATGGTACTCAAATACGAAGTTTTTGTATAATATGATTCCTGCAATATTTTATATTAAACCAAAATTTATTCATCTTTTGCTGCATACAGGTGGTGATGTAACTAGGAAATCTTTCAATCTTTAATATATTCTTCAAATATCTTGCAAGTTTTTAAACTTTTGTTACCTGAAATCTATTTTCAAGATTTTTTTAGCCAAACTTATTGTTATCGTTTTATTAACTCTAATTATCAAAATTTATTTTTTATAAGTTAAAATATTGTATTTCCTTTAATGATTGAAGAAATAAAGTAAAATATTCTCTAAATTGTATTTTAGTTGTCATATTTGATATCTTTTATTATATACCAATGTATTATTTGTTTGTTATATCGCAAAATTATTTACACACTATTCACTGCAAGGAATCTATTTTCGAATTTTAGCGTTGCGACGGATTTACTATTATATACATATTTTAATACTGATGTTTGTTTCAGTTGAATATGCATTTATAAATGCATGTAATTTGTACTGTTAAGTGTTTATTGTGAAATTGTCGCCTATTCATTAAAAGTGTGGAAGATTCTCGATTGTAAGAATCGACAATATATGTGTGTACAAAATATTAGCGTACCATTATCGAATGTCTAGAAATTCGGCTCACTCTTATAAGATAAACCAACACAACGCGCTAAGAGACAGTATATATTGGCTCGGCATGGCCAAGCGTGTTAAGGCGTGCGACTCATAATATGAAGGTCGCGGGTTCGCATTCCCGTCGCGCCAAACATGCTCGCCCTTTCAGCCGTGGGGGTGTTATAATGTGACGGTCAATTTCACTATTCGTTGGTAAAAGAGTAACCCAAGAGTTGGCGGTGGGTGGTGATGACTAGCTGTCTTCCCTCTAGTCTTACACTGCTAAATTAGGGACGGCTAGCGCAGGTAGCCTTCGAGTAGCTTTGCGCGAAATTCAAAAACAAACAAACAGTATATATTATTATTATTATTACTGTCAATTTAGAAAGAACAAATACAGTATCAAAGTGTGCAGCCTTTTGTTCACAAGATGAATCCAGCAATGTAACTTTCCACTCAGGCAGGTGAGTTGCTTATTCTTTCTTTCCACTATGGTTTTGTATGAAGTCTCTTTTCCAGTATATCAATGTCTATTTTATGGTTTATCTTCATATCAATATCAAATACTTTTGATGATGATGCATTCTCCACCTTTCGTTTTATTGCAATCACCCTTGGGTTGTGAGTGGTTCAACTCTTGTTGCTGTTTTTTCACCAAATTCATTGCTGTCCGAAGCGAAAGTTATTTGCACCTTTTCCATTAGTCCTTATGGTAAACCATCATTGACATTCGAATTCCACACATGTTCTGCATGTGTGATGTCATACTCAAGAACCCTGGAATAGTAAACTGTATGCTCAAAGCTATTCAAAAATTCAATGAGTTTTAAAGATCTTGAAAGATGATGAATCATCATCCCAAGAGCGAAGTTCTTTGGAATATTTTTACTTTCGTTTGATGCCCAAGTCGTTGAAGTACTGACCGGTTGAAAATATGTTCATATTTATCATAATTCACAACACATGATTCCCCCAAACACCAAGCAAGAAAAATGAAAAGATGATATGAAACAAAGATTTCAAGAGTATCGTCAGCATTAAACACATTTGTATTTGGCAGCCATGGGAAAATGTTGTTAGGAAATTGTCCAAAAGAGTTTTTGAAAAACAATCCGGTTTCATAGATCAGTTGTATGTTCCTCCTGAATATTCATTGATGAAATCCTTTCAAAACACGAATTTCGACATTTTGGTTTAACAAAGCTCAGTTGTGTGTTTTTCGCTGTGGCCGTCTCCTCCACTGGCAAATTCAATATTCTACATCATTTCCTTGGTTGTTTCTGACAGCCTCTTGAAAAAGTCTTGTCAGAGTGCTCATTTTGTATAGCTCCCCATTATTGGTGATTTTTTGTACTTCTAGCGTTTCGCATAAGTGAATGAATTCCTCCTTAGGAGACTTGTCTACCTCAGTAGGTGGTTAGCAGGCAATGTCAGGCAATTAGTATATGCCTTTTAGCATGATTTATATCACTGAACTTTTTTGGCTACTAGTACATACTGCTTTTTTTTATCTGCAGCTCTTTTCATGGCATGTTCAGTTCCACATGTGACACATAATGTTAAATTTCCTGCTTTTCCTTTCCGGGTATACCGTTTTGTAAAATGTATAACTAGGGTTGATTACTAAACAAATTTTTTAGATGTAAAAAATACGCAATTTTTCAAATGTCTAGTATTGCGCACATATACATTTTTCAGAAAATTATTTTTTACACCATATGGCAGCTGTTTTGTTTGCTCTAACTTAAAGTTAACATTTTTTAGCCATCGCCTTTGGTGCTTTGACCTTTGAAAACACACTGATAGACATACACATTAAGATACAGATAAACGATAGATAGTTACGAAAATAGACAGAAAATTAGTAAATACACTTATGTCAAGTTCAAGATTCCACACTGGGCTATCTTCGCCCAGCCTACTTTTGTGATAAAACTCTAAGTTTAGCATTATTAGCCTTCTCTCTTATCATTGAACCACTAAAGGGGTGAAGACAGACAACAACTAGATAAGAATACTTTTGCAATAAAAGTTTACCTTAATTTATTTTATAGCTAGGGTTTAACTGAGCTTAAGAGTTAATAGATGAAAGGTGAAATACACACGGTCTGGCATAGCCAGATGGTCTCTCTCTCTCGGGGTTTGGGTATCATATGTAGATACCCTGGATAGTCAGGTGCTTTTTGACTTCTTCCTCCTGGCCAGATGGTTAAGGCAATCGACTTGTAATTTGAAAGTTGCGGGTTCGAATTCCCGTCACACCAAACACGTTAGCCTTTTCAGCCGTGTGGGCGTTATAATGTGTCAGTCAATCCTACTATTCGTTTGTACAATAGTAGCCCAAGAGTTGGCGGTGGGTGGTGATGACTAGCTGCGTTCCCTCTAGTCTTACACTGCTAAATTAGGAACGGCTAGCACAGATATTTCCTCGTGTAGCTTTGCACGAAATTAAAAACGAACAAACTTTAAATACATTGAACTTTTCAGAACGCAGCACAGATGCCACAGGATGTAGATTTTGTTAAGCTGAAGAGACGAATGCCACAAATAACGGGATGAAGATAAAAATGATTTATTATTCGTTTCTTTTAGGAAAGAAAATAACAGTAATAAAGGTTTAACGGGAAATTAAATATTTAAAAAGTGTTTTTTTCACATAAACCTAAACAGTTAATTTTATTGTACAATGATATTAACGTTAGCATATTCGCTCTCTTTGCGTTTTAGCTCGTGGAACATATGCTATACCTTTATATTTGTTCTGATAGGGTCTATAACAAATCACTTAAAAATGTGTCCCATCATCATTGTTATGTGTTTGAAGTATATTTCATCTGGCGTTACTTGGCTGTCGAGAAATGTTTAAGTGATTAAATGAATAACAACAACATTGATGGTTTCCAGTTGAATAACAGTTGCAAAAGTTTATAATTTCTGATGTTAAACTTGGTATTTAAATTGTGTCTAAATATAAAGGAAATTATTATGGTAGTTGCGTCAAATGCTTGTACAACAGTTTCTCCTGAAAAGTTTAGTTTTTAAAAAACAAAATTTTCTGAAGCAACAAAAGAAAACTAAAAGCCAGTAATTCACATGACTTCTAATCAAACACACTTTTAAGAAATTTCATGATATAATGAACACTCTTAGAGTTGGTCGCTAGGACTATTTACAGTTCACTAAGTAAAAAAAAAAAAAATCGGACAATTCCTAACAGACTCTGTGTAACTCTATTTTTTTAACCAAAGTATGTTTTCAAAATCTAAACTAATTGCATTAATAAACTGTGGAATGCACCTGAAATATCTAGACGTCAAAGAAATTACGTTTTGTTCAAAGGATCGATCGTTTACGTGGGTGCTTTATAAGGGTCACAGTGAAATCCTACTATTGAGACTTACAAGAGTAGTCTAAGAGTCAGCGGTTGGTGACGTTAACTAGCTGCCTTCAGAAAGCTGTCACGTAGCTTTGAATGAAATCCAGCAAAATAAACAAATATTATTCAATTGATTTTTTCCTGCATTTTAAAGTATCCCCTGGTAGGAAAATGGCAAGTATACGGATTTACAACGTTAAGATCGGGAGTTCAATCTCACTTGGTGGACACAGGAGACAGCTCGAAATGGTTTTGCTATCAACATAAACACATTTGCACTTCGAAGTAGCCAGCAAATAGAATCAAATAAAGGTAATTCTAGCTCATTTTTATCATCGTGATTGTTTTTCCATTTTTAGATAATGCTTTATGAATTTTTATTAATCAGTTACGTTGAATGAAATAAAAATATAACTTCTGAATACCGCAAAAACGCTATTCTAAAAATTAATTTTGGAATTTTCAGTAGAAATTATTTTTAACAAAGTTTAGTTTTGTTTGGTTTTAGTTCGGTTTAGGAAGTATTTCATACTGCACAGAGACAAAAGTAAGTTAGGATATTTCTAAATTTTTTATATAAAACACATACTACAAAACATGTTCTTAATTCTCGTAAAAGAGAACTGTGATCCGTCCAAACGTCCACAGTAGGCTATACAGGTTTCTTCTTTCATCACTATAGTTCTTAAAGTGTCGCACGTGGACGTCCTTGTGAGGAAAATTCCTCGGTAACCTTACCAGTGTTTATATTTCATGTCCCTCATGATAGGATGGCTTAATGAATGCTTACGTACTTTATCTATTACTTGCTTACAGCAAAGCAAGCTGAATCAACGATTAATGCGTCACACGGTATACACATCTTTGTTTCCCTTATATCTGAAAGAGCGTGGAGAAAGACTAATCACCATGGAAACGGGAATTGTAGACTCGATTAGCAACTTGCTTTAAAGACCTTCACCATTGTGCTACTGTCTCTGGGTAAACAGAGCTCATTGGGAAACTAAAAATCTTTAAGAGTATCGATCTAAGTTCCTCTCGTTTACAGTGGCAGAGAAAGACACAGTGAATATTGCTACTTTCCCCATAAGTTACTTTCACAAAGAACATGAACCCTGATTTGCCGTTTCTGATATGTTAGTAGCACCAAGTCAAACAAACGTCATAAACGTTGTAACCTTTAATATACTTAGAAAAAGCTTACGATTTCAAAACCAACTCTAAACGCCAAATCAACGCGAATATTATGCATAAATTAGAAGGAAAAAAAATTAGGTAATTTGTTCCTCAACAAATGGAGCAGCATAGCTAAAACCATTTAAATATTCAAGGAGCATTATTTACTCAATGGATACAACAAATGAAAATTTGAATGATATATCTTTATTTATAACCAATTTAGTAAAAATACTCTCAAATTCAGCATGGCTTTGACTGAATTAGCTTACCTGTATTAGTCATATTTCACTAAAAGAGATATTCTGTAATGGCTGTGAGTCACGTTAGACGCTAGTGTTGATAGACTCTTTACATGTACAACACGTGCCTTTATTGATTGGCATACAACATTCTGAGGAATCTTTCTCCATGTCTGTTTCTATGTAATATCAAGTATCTGACATAAAGTAAGATTTAAGCTCTGATGTGCAATGACTTCAAAGGGTATCAGAGCTTTACTGTAACATTTAGGTTATTTACTTTTAGCTAACCATTTCATGATATACATTCTTTCTTATGAGACATAGATTATTACTTCATGCTAATCATTCACGAGCTAGATGATTTCTTAGAGAATTTAAGATTAGGACCTCCTGTTAACCATTTCATTTCCTACACAGTTTTTCATAGAATTCAACTTAGAAGTTGCTGCTAACCATTTCATGAAATAATTGTTTTATCATTTAGAGTGGTGTCGCAGAATATCAGCAGCCTGGTACCTAACATTATACAGAGTCACTATAGTATGGAGTGATTGTATCCAAGTAAAGTCGTAAAACTAGCTCTAATTGCGCGTTTCTGCCAGTTCTAAATATCTTCACAGAAAGAGAAAAATCTGTGAGTGATGTGTGGCCAATTGTGGCAGATATTTTCGACTTTCAGCAAGACTCATTGCGCCTATTTAATTCTTGAGTCCATGAGATGTGTACTGACGATTCACCATGAGAAAAGTGAGCATATATCAGTCATTATAAGGCATTTTAGGACAAAACTGAAAAAAGCAAGCATGGGTGAGAACAATAAAATATTCACACTTGATGCAGTTGTTAAAGGGTTACACCAAAAATGAAACATAAAACTACGATTTATTTGTTGACACGGGTTCTGTATGCTATTAAGAATCAGAGATATATTTGTTTAGTAATTTAGATTGTTTTCATCACAGACTATATAAATCCACCATACCGACAAAGCGGTACTGTCAGGTGAATCTACTTTGCCACAGAAACCTAAACTCTACTTACTATCCTACTCTTTCTCACAATACGTATAAAAAAATATAAACCTCAAAACCACTTGTGATGTTTGTTGAAATAAACGTAAAACATCACAGTTTGAAATCTTAGATTAAAGTTTGTGTCAAAACTGTAACACCAGTTCAGCTGTTGGACCTAACCTGTTAGGTTGTTTTCTTTATTGTTGTTTTTTTTAATTACGCGCAAAACTAAACGAGGGCTATCTGCGCTAGCGTCTTTAATTTAGCAGTGTAAGACTAGAGGGAAGGTAGTTAATCATCACCACCCACCGCCAACCTTTAGGCTACCCTTTTACCAACGAATAGTGGGATGGCCGTCACAATATAACACCCCCACTGTTGAAAGGGCAAGAATTTTTTATGTAAAGGGCATTCGAATCCATGACCCTCATACTACGAGTCAAGCGCCTTAACCACCTGGTCATGCCGGGCCAGGTCTACTTGGACTGCTGAGCCTATCAATTTTAGTTAGTAAGTAACGTATATCAGTATCAAAATTATCGTTTTATTGTTTTATCAACAAGCAGTTTTCTATGAATAAATGAGGGTTGCAGGTTCGAATTCCTGTCACAACAAACATGTTCGCCTTTTCAACCGTAGGGGCATCATAATGTATCGATCAATCCCACTATTTGTTCGTAAAATAGTAGCTCAATAGTTGGCGGTAGTTGGTGAAGACTAGCTCCCTTCCATCTAAACTTACATTGCTAAATTAGTGAAGGCTAACGCAGATAGCCCACGTGTAGCTTTGCGCAAAATTAAACAGACAAACAAATAAATCAAGTAGAACTATAGTGTTTTGCTGGTTACGCTCCAACTAAATTTGTTTAGTATTTTTTCCTAGTGGCTTCTTTCAGCGATAACCACGGCTTAACTCTCTTTTATCATTTCTTCTTTGGATCTGAATCGAACACTTTTCTTTCATTTAGAGGACCCGGCATAGCCAAGCGTGTTAAGAGGTGCGACTCGTAATCTGAGGGTCGTGGGTTCGCATCTCCGTCGCGCCAAACATGCTCGCCCTTTCAGCCGTGGGGGCGTTATAATGTTGCGGTCAATTCCACTATTCGTTGGTAAAAGAGTAGCCCAAGAGTTGGCGGTGGGTGGTGGTGACTAGCTGCTTTCCAACTAGTCCTACTGCTAAATTAGGGACGGCTAGCGCAGATAGCCCTCGTGTAGCTTTGCGCGAAATTCAAAACAAACAAACAAACAATTCATTTAGAGTGGATATTGAATCTTTGCATACCGTGACATTTCATCATGAAGGTTTGGTTATATTAAACTATTCTCTTAATAGACGTTCAGCATTTGATCCCTAATTTGATTTTCTAATCCATCTTGTAGAATGCGTTCTAAAATTTGTGGGATCTGTTCTAAGAAGAAATCCTATTAACAAATTATCAGGGTATAGATAAGGGAACATAAAAATGGTCCTTCTTTGGCAAATAATTGAACTACTCTGGGAAACTCATGTTTGATCATTCGTGTTATCGTTTATTTACATATAAACAGCATTGAAACATGCGGCTGAAATACGAACGGTGATGGAGCCTGACCTATGATATTCAACGCTAGGTACGTTACTTTACTCATTTCTTTGAGCTCATACATGGCATACCAGTTGCATCAATACAATTCCTTATTACTCTCTTCTCTTATAATTATAGAAATAAAAACACACAACACAAACCCATACATAAATTTTGTTACAACTGAGAAACTCCCAGTATGTTTTGCCAGTTTTACAATTTGAAGGAAAATACTCAACAGGTTACCTGCTAAACAAATGTGAAATCTTTCTTATAATTATAGAAATAAAAACACACAACACAAACCCATACATAAAATCATCTCATACACATAAAGCTCAATATCTCAAATAAAAGTTCATGAGTTTCTGTTAAATGAATAGTGATGACAGTAAATTCAGTTCTAAAGTGAGCAGCACGAAAGATTTTTTATCGTAAGTATGGTTACATCCGACAGTAAACTAAATATCATAATATGTTATCAATAAATAAACCCCAACTCCTCTTCTGTCAAAATACTGTTTCTCGTATTCAAAACAACAGAGATACTTACATAGTTCTAAAAAGTGTTAATGTTTTTAAAAAAAATTATGTGAAAAAAAATTTTTTATACTCTGGAAATCTTTTGGATAGTAGCAACAGATTTACTCCTAATAACGAAAGCATCACAGAGAAAAGACATACCTGTAATAGCGGCCTTCCCATTCAGACTCTTATATTAACATGATATTAATAAAGGTTTCTGTGTTTACATTACAGATTCACATCTTCCTGTAATATGGAAACCTTAATTTAGAGCACAATAAAGATTATTAGCCAAATGTACTCGTCACGTTAGAAATCAGTGGAAACACTACTAAACTCGTGACTCCTCATTTCTGAATTCATGACTATACCACCAAAAACTTCAAAGTTAGTGGAGAATATCAAAACCGATAGTTCTTCAAAACGATACCTTCACTGAAGGCTTTGCTGTTTTGTGATATTTTATAATTTTTCCAACCATTTTTTGGAATGGGAGGGGAGAGTATGGATTCTATAGATTGTAGTTTGAGCTTTTTGAAAATCCTTGATAATCATAGAATTGCAGCATGATTGGGGTAACATTAAGTTCACCTTAGATATCATTCTACTTTCTATAGGTGCCGCAAAACCTAACCAATAGTATTCCCTTTCACTCCTTCAAAAGTTTTTTATGTCAAAACATGAATTGCAAAATCCAGTGTATCGTGATTTTCAACAATTTGTTTACTGTAATATCAGAAGAGAAAAGGGTGCAATCACATGCACGAAATAATTATCAACAATTTGATTTCGATGCATTACTAACATTGATGTTTACAATTGATATAAACAGTTTTCTGATTTGTTGTTCTCTTACATTATAATAGTCTTTTAGTGCCCTTTACATGATATAGTTGGAAGTAGACTTCTTGCTAACACTTAAAACATCTGTTAGTTAAAATACGCTCTGACGTTTGTTGCAGTAATTACCACGAGATTGTTCAGTTAGCTCCCCAGTAGCACAGCGATAAGTCTGTGGACTTTCAACACTGGAAATCGGCTTCGATATCCGTACTGGGAAGTGCATTGTGCGATTTGGTGTTTAACTTCAAACAAACTGGTCAATTATGTTTTGTTCTGGCTCTTTCATCAGATATTAGCATTTAGAATATATCCTAATGATAATCAATTTTGATTGCCACAGTTGACTGATTTAGATAAAAAGTGTACGCAAATATCCAGATAATGAAAATGTCTTTGAAAATTCAAATTACCATTGCTTCTATGTTTCGTTTCGTACACTGTACATGATATCAGTGCATCTGAATTTATGATGTTAAAGCATCAACCATCTGCTACCTCATACAATCAGACTAATTTGTATTTGTGAACAAATGAAGGTTCTACAAATATGTGTGAGAAAAGAGGATTCTAATATACTGAGCAACCAATGTATTGTTTTCATGTAGTCATGTTATATTCTAACGTTTATGAATTTAGAACACTTTAGATGTGCAGTAACACAGCAATTTACTAAAGGTGAGTTGTGACCTAAAACCTTTTCCTGACAGTCTAAGATGATAACGTGTCAATGACCTTCTTATTACAAACTAACACGAGTCCCCATTTATTCCTACTTCAAACGCTTGAACAATCCTGGTCCTTTTTTACCCACTACCAGACAAGTATATAGAATGATATCAAAACTGAATCGATCATTGAAACAAAACAAAAATGATATCCGTGCTGAGAAGTGCATTGTGCGATTTGGTGTTCAGAATTTTTACATTTAACATATTGTTTCAAAACACGCCCATCATTCTCAAATGTCTCTTCAATAAACTTAAATATTCAGAGTTATTTTGGTCTCAGTTTATTCTTAAAAAATAGTAACCAGCATTAGGTTTCAAAATTGAAATCACGACAGTCGAGCAGGAAGATCTGCATGTGACGTCTTTGGATGAGGAAATCATGAGGCAAACTGTGATTGGTGGGATTAGATGTTGAGTGGAAGAGATAGAAATCATCCCAGGACCACCAGTGAACATCATAGATATTAACTCAACAATATGAAAGAAATAACTGATATTAAATTTAATGGAATAGAGCCTAACTCAAGTAGAGCGAAGCTTCTGGGAGTAGAATAAAACATTTTAAACATAACAATCAATCTTCATAAAGAAAAAAAGTAAAGCAAAAACACACTTTACGAACACTAGTAGAAAGCCATTATTGATTACTAACCAATAACCCGTAGCGCCAGTGCTCACGTGGGATGACAGTGCATGGTGGATATGAGTAATTTGCAGCCTTGAATAGTAATCTCTATTGAGTTTTTTTTGTTTCCTTGTCCAAAGACAAAAGACATTTTCTTAAATATTGACGAGAAACTTGCATAGTCAACGTGCTAATTAATGACAATACTTACCTGGAACATCAAGAGCTTGCACCCTTACTTTATCATGCACCGTTCATTTGGTGGTGTTCAAGATAGAAGGGTAAATCATATAAAACTGAAGACAATATAAACTCAATAAATAAAGTAAAGAATGTCTAAAATGCTAATTTTTTTACATTGTTTGTTTTATTTTGTTACTTAACACTGGGTGGCAGGCAGGGAGGTACTCATCCTTCATATCAATATATTGATGACATTATCCGGGCTTTCAACTGACTGTGACGAAGGTCATTTCCACCCTGCCACACATGTAGATAAATCAACCTTTAGGTTTCACCAACAATGGCACTGATTATGTATTTTGTAATCACCAACCATAATGTTTCACCAACAGTTACACTGATACCTCACCACACATTTAGGTAAATTAACCTTTCTGTTTCACAATTAGTGACACTGATCATGTATTTTGTACGATATAAAACGAACCTACAAACCACGAACTACGTTTACAAATTAGATACATCTGAATAAATAGATCGGGTTAAGTGTTGTAAGAAAAATTTTACTCAGTAGAATGTAAAATTCAACCGTTTTTAGAATATGCAAATGTACCACCAAAGAATCGGAAATGACGTTTCATGATGCTATGAATAATACAAAACTGTTTCTGACTTTATCCATTGCCTTGTAACTCTGTGTGAAAAACAATTAGATCCGTATGTGACGTATCCATGACGTCGTATCTGCATTCTGCGTGTTTGTAAACAAATAACACCGCCTCGAGAACATTTTTCTAATTTTTTCTCAATTTCTGGCCACAAATGACAGTTTTTCACTTGAATACTCGGTAGACACTTGAAAAACTGATGATATAGAACTGTTTATGACGCTATTCATCGCTTTATAACTCCGTAAACGTCGAATCTGCGTGATCTCTTCACCTTCGTTTTGCTCCACTACGCGCAGCCAATTCAACTGCTCAGTTTTTTATGTACATTAGAATGGAGAAAAATAAAGTTCCGTGACGGAAAACGGAGGCACAACGGGGAAATCGTGACCCCTCTTGCAAATGCACATGCATACAGGATAAAAATTTCACGATGTTGGGGGTTGCACATCGCGTAATAAAATGTTTTTCCAGTATCTTATAGATAAGCAAGAGTTTCATTATTGTGTGACATATTATTAAATTTACTGAAATAAGTAAAATGACCACCTTGGACAATTACACTCGCAAAATATGCTTAAAATCGAACAAGCAGAGCATTTCATAATTAGCGATGTATTCCAGGTGAGTTATCCATATCCAGAGTAGTAGATATTAATGATACCGGGTTAGGATTTTGATTTATAGTGGCATAGACCATTTTGAGTAGAAGCAAGAAGTAGCTGTAATGGAGGCTGTTCTTTAAGTCAAGTACAAAACAAATAACGTAAACAAAACAGAATAAATCTTAACATTGCACCCAAAATAAACGACATTATTAGTAAAGAACAAAGACTAAAACCCAGATTGAAGTACAGGGAGACAGAGAAACATATTTCCAACTAGTCTTAACACGAAAACTAAGAATTTTATTTCTCTTTACAGTGAGACACTACTGATGGACTCTTGTTGGATAACTTAGTATTCTTATCCATTCTTTTGGTGGCTTACTGCCGCTGTACACCTGCTGGATAGTAAAGTTGTTTAACACGTAATTTGCCAATTCTGGACTCCTGTTGCATTACTTAGGTTTTTAATCCGTCCTTTTGGACGCTCACTACTGCTGAACTCTTACTGTATTGTAAAATTTCCTAATCTATCTATTTGATAAGACACTAAAGGAATCTCACTAGATGACCGAATTTTATAAATCCACTCATTTGGTGAGACACTCATAGGAGCTCACTGGATTATTTAACTTTATAGCACGCATCATTTTCAAAACAATAATCAAAATGACATTTCCTTTTTTTTTTAAATAAAACATGTTACTGTATTACATGAACTTTATAAGCTTGTGACTGATGCTTCGCCACCCGTTTAGTACTTTTGTTGGGAAGAACATTAGGCTAAGGCCTAAGGCACCTGCAAATATAAGACACAATGATTTGTAAGCGTAATGAAAATTTGTAATACACTACACGCTCAGACACGTATACTATATTAAAAAAAAATTCCATTTTGCTTACACACAGAGTATCACGGCCATCTCTCAGTCAATGTATTATAACAACCAACTGTTAGTAAATGTAGTATCATAGGTACCTATAATTATGTGTTTTACTATGACCATACACTGTAGTGTCATGGCCATCTGTCAGTAAGAATAGTGTTGTGAGATAGTATCTTCTATTTTTTTATGATTACGGTTGTGTTTATCGTTAAATTATATTTTTTACAATCATTTAGTTTACCTATGAATTCTTAGTTGCATTAAAGCGCTATCACAGCTACATAATCATTTGTATTTTGAGTTAATAAATGTGTCTGGTTTGGTTTGAATTTTGCGCAAAGCTACACAAGGGTTACCTCTGCTAGCCGTCCCTAATTTTGTAGTGTAAGACTACAGGGAAGGTAGCTAGTCATCGCCATCCGCAGCTACTCTTTTACCAACGAATAGTGGGATTGACCATAATATTATAACGCCCCCACAGTTGAAAGGGCAAGCATGTTTGGTGTGACGGGGATTCGAACCCGCGACCCTCAGATTATGAGTTCAGTGCCTTAACCACCTGGCCATGTTGGGCCTATATGTGTTTGAATGATGAAACTGACACCAGGTTCTCTGGCAGTGATGTATAGATATTATTAATGTAACAGATGAGTATGTAATTTACTGTCACATGAGGTGTACTCTCGTGACCAACTCTATGAATAATACTTTA
The DNA here is from genome assembly GCF_004210375.1 of Tachypleus tridentatus. NCBI lineage: Eukaryota > Metazoa > Arthropoda > Merostomata > Xiphosura > Limulidae > Tachypleus > Tachypleus tridentatus. Next base: position 98,456,624 of record NC_134826.1, read on the forward strand.
CCAGAATCTTCACTAAGGGAGAGAGAGTCACGAGATTATGAAGGGTATAGTTATTGCTATTTGTCACTCCATATGGTTTTTCATATTAAAAGATATTGTTTTATTATTGTACTTGCTATTTTTTGTTCTTTTTAAATAGGTTTGTTTTCTTTCTGGTTTGTTTCCCTGATTCCATTATTATTGAGTTTTTAATATTTATTATAAATTGCTTATTAACATTTGTGTCAAGTCCTGGCCACACATTTGTTTATTAATTGTCTTATATTTATTTCCAAGTCTTGTTATTGTGAATAACTTGTGCTTTTTTGTTGAACTTCAATTGAAGTGACGTGCTAATTTTAGACAGTTACAGTATCATGGTCAGCCGTCATTAAGTGGTATATTACTACCATTTTGAAGAATGTGTAGTGCCATGACTATCTACCAGTAAAAGCAGTATCATCACCATTTGTCAGTAACGTAATATCAAGATCATCTCTTTGCACGTGTAGTGTATTGGTCATCTATTAGTACAATCACGACTGTTCATGAGTGAATAGTGTATCATAAACATCTTTCAGTTAGTGTAGCATTAAGACTATCTGTTAATAAGTATGGTATTCTGGTCACCACTCAGTAAGCGAAGTTAAAACTATCTGTTAGCAATTGTAGTGTTATGGTCACATATCAGTAAGTGTTGTAACATAGCCATCTTTTATTAAGAGTAATGTCATAACTAACTGTCAGTAAATTAAATTTAACATCATACTCATATTTTCATAAGTGTTTCACGACTGTTTCCGAGTGTATGTGGTATGATGACCACGTGTCATTTATTGCACTATTATGACTACTTTCTAGTAATATTTGTAACACATTCATCTGTCTGTAGGTAAAGTATCATGGGGATCTGTTATGTGCTGTATTAATACAATATATTAGTAAGTGTTGTATCATGTTCATTTATTAGTATCTACATTATCATGGTCGTGGACATCTGTCAGTAAGTGTATTATCACGACAGTCTCAGTGTAAATGTAGTGTCGCAGATTTCTGTGAGTAAGTGTAGTAATATTATGAGTACTTGCTAGTAAGTGTAGTATTATGACCATCTGTTAGTAAATGAAGTGTCATAGTCATGAGTTACACAGTGTAGCATCACGACTATCTCTGCTTGCATATGGTATCACGATCATCTTTGTGTAAGTATAATATTCTGATTACCTGCCAGTAAGTGTTGAATCATGCCCATCTGTCAGTAAGTGTACTACCTTAGCTACTTGTCATGATATGTTGTATCATGCCAACCTATCAATAAGTACTAATTATATGTAGTATCATGACTGTATATAGCATAATTCCTCAGTCAGTAACTTTAAGGTACAACCATCTTTGTTTAAGTGTAATATCGTGTTAATATGACAATAAGTGTATTATCATGACCGTCTGTTAGCAAATTTAGCGTCATGCTCACCTGAGAGCATGTGTAGTATCATGATCACCTCTCAGTAAACAAAGCGCAATGGATATTTGTCAGTAAGTTTAGTATTACGACAACTTACTAGTAAGTGCAGTTTTACAGCTATTTTTCTTTAAGTGAAGTATAACGACCATCTGCCAGTAAATGTATCAAGGTCATCAGTCAATAAATATAGTACCAAGAATGTCTCTTAGTAAATGTACTATGTTTACAGTTTATCATTAATCAAAGTACGTGTTGTATCATAGCAATCTCTCAGCAAGTGTAATGTCACAACCATCTCTCAGCAAGTGTAATATGAAGGCCATCTTTTAGTAATTGTAATATCATGGCCGACTATCATTAAATGCAGCATGATGAACATCTGAAAGTGTACTATCATAGTTATTTGGCATTGCGTATTGCGCCATGGCCATCTTTCAGTTAATATATTATCACTGTTATATCTCAGTAAGATTAGTACTATGATTAAGTCACAGTAAGTGTAATATCATGAATATCTATCATTATGTGTAGTACTATGACTGCATGCTACTGACCAATTGTCAGTAAATTAAATTTAGTATCATGGCCATATGTCCATAAGTTTATCATGACTGACTCCAAGTATATAGAGTACCATGACAATGTGTTATTTACTGCTCTATTGTGAGCACTTTCCAATAACTTTTGTAACATGTCCACATGTTATTAAGTACATATCATGCCCATTTATTTGTAAGCGTATTATCATGGTCATGGACATCTGTCAGTAATAGTATTACGAGTACTTGCTGGTAAGTGTAGTACAATTGCCATCTGATAGTAAATGTAGTCTCGTTGCCATTTATTAATCAATGTAGTGTCGTTAGTGTTTCTGATATACTGTTTTATCATGGCCATCTTTGAATAAGTATAGTATTCTGATTACCTGCCAGTAGTTGTACCACGCCCATTTGTCATTAAACATAGCAATATAACCAGTGATTACTAAGTGTAATATCATGGCCATCTGTTAGTAACTGTAGTATCATGACCACCACTCAATAAGTGTTGTGTTACAACCATCTGTCGGTAAATTTAGTATGATGGCCATCTGTTAGTAAGTGTGGTATAATGACCATCTTTTAGCAAGTGTACTATCGTAACCATTTACCACTAAATGTATTGTCTTGACCATTTATGAGTAAGTGTAGTATCAGGGCCATCCCTCAGTATGTGCTCTACCATGGCTATCTGTCGCAGGGTAGTGTCATGGTTATCAGTCGGTAAATGTAGCATCATGACCATTTATAAATAAGTGTGGTGTTACAGTTATCTGCCAATAAAAATATGATGCCAATTTATCAATATGTGTAGAAATTTGACTATTCATGAGTAAATGGGGTATCATGAACTTCTATCAGTAAGTGTAATACCATAACCATCTGTCATAACTGTAGTATTATGATTGCTAGTCAGTAAGTGAACAGTCTTAAGCAGCTAACCGCTTGTAGTATCATGGCTATCTATCATAACTGCAGTATGATGATCAGTTGTCTGTAAGTGTAGTACCACGATAACCTTTTAATAGCACTTATTTTTTCCTTCAGTATCGTATGCCGATAAAAAAATACTAAGTAAAACTTATTATGATAGAGTTGAAAATTAGTGCTACATACATAAAAATCACACTTTTCCTTTTACCTGTATGCTAACCGCTCGAAAGTCTTTCTAAATGTTCAATAATAATACTTGATTTGTGAACATTCAAAGGCTGAATGAAATTTGGGTCTTAACCTAAGTCTTTGAAACTCCTTTGATTAATTTATCTTTATTAGTTATTATTTTCTTCGTGTCTGGAGAATTATATATGATATACATGTAATTCAATATATATAATGCTATGTAACACATTAATTGTTCATAAGCGATTAGAACAATATATAGAATAAATTATTAATGAACTTTATATAGTATATGTGTAGTATATAATATATATATATTATGGGCCATGAAAGTATATTTACTAAGATATGGCTATTACATAATATAAAAGGGTGATTTACTTTGTAGAATTTTTATCGAGTTGGTATAATTCTATATTAAACTTATTTCTAAATATTAAGGGTAATTGCTTTCCTGCATTTGGCTGCAGACAGTGAAAGACAGTTGGAGTTGAGACATTGTGGGTTCAAGTACTCAACTCCTGACCTTTAACTGATTCTCCTTAGTTGCTGGTAAGTTTGACATCGCCGTTTGGATTTTGCGTGATAGACGGAATATCTCCAACGATCTGGGTGCTACGACATTATCCTTAAGGACATGAGGAAAGATAAAAGAAACATCATTTTAAGTTTCAATTTCATTATATTGTGTCGGGCTTACATATGTATTATAGCTTCTTATCGACTTACTAGGTTACACCTTTTTATATTTTATGTTTTCTGATGAAGATTGAAATACATAACATGTGAAAAATCATTTACGAATCATTTACCTTACATTTTTATTAAACCTAAACTCGAGTAGTTAATAAATAAAACTAAAAGCACAGCGTGCCGCTAATTGATGAAATTTTGTAATGTTGAGTTGAGTTATTGATATAAGGGAAAGTGACTTTGTTAGTTAAAATATAACAGAGAAATTAATGTAGTGTTGGGTTAGATTATAGCTAGTAGATAGTAGTTGTTTGACAGTTAATTTACAACTGTCAGAAAAATGAGGGTTATAATTTGAGTTGTAGTTACTATGCAGTATGCTAATACTGCTAGTTGTTTTAAAACATTTTCCTGATGAAACTTCTCTTCTGTTCGAATTTTATCTTTACCTAGATATTATTTTCATTTAGATCTGCGTATGTTTTAACGTTTTATAAAAGCCTAATAAAATTGCCGAACACTATAATGGAAAAGCTCAGTAAAATAGACTGAACTAAGACTAACGTGTCTAAGAATTTTAATTGCTTCCGACGGTAGAAATACGTTTTTGAAATACATTTGAGTACTACTGGTAGTTTCGCACATCCAACTTTTCCCTGATTGTATAAACTTAACTTATAAAGGATAACATTTGGCTCATCGATTCCTGGAGATATATTTGATCTTAGATATTAAAATTTAATGTATACATGACAAGTGCGTTTACATCAGCTACAGATGACTTGGAAGTGAAAAGTAATATCGATGGTCCTGTCAACATAACTGATTATGCATACAAAACAATAAGATACCTTGCTGGACCATCTTTGCAGTGAAAGCATATTTAATATGCCTAAACATTTATTATTTTATACATAAATATAACAATATATGATAAGATTTTAGTTCTGTTTATATATTATGGAAATAATATGAGTTGTAGGCACATAATGTACAATATATTTTTCACCTTAACAGTTTAATAGTGTGAAACAAGCATCTTTGCGCATTGTCTAAACTAAATTAATTTGGTCAAATGTAAAAAAAGGTATTTTTTAATACGAAGGACCATCACTTACAAATTTTAACGATTAACATGTTTAAAATAAGTCAGAAATGTAAAACTTAATAAAGAATGAAAGACAACACCACACTAGAAAGATGTATGCTGCACGACCCACTGCTGGAAAGTTGAAAATGTATCAGTGTACTGACCTTACAAAGTGTTCGCTTACGGTTATATTAAAGCTTGAGAATAAAAGTTATGTATTAGCATTAATAGTCCATGTTCAAAATGAAATCAAAATGAACAGGCGCCAGATATTCCGTTTTTAACGCAAACAGGAAATAAGATGTGTTGAAGATGTATTACTTAAGACACTTTGATCAGTTAAGATTTAGTATGAAACTATAGTTTCCTCTGAAAAAACAAATCCAGGTCTTAAGAACTGCAGTGTCTATTATTCAGTATGAGTTAATATTTTTATCTTATCAAAATCTGTTACACTGCAATACTGAAAAGGACTAGTTTAGTTAAAAACGTTAAGCATCTGTAAATACATACTCAAAATGAAAGAATAGAAATGTCTGTATACAAATAAAATATCGATCAAACTCGTCAACCAATGTAAGGAAGAGTAAGGGTTAGAAGATGGAAAGATAACGTTAATCAATTGAAGATAAGGAGTAGAAAAACTAAATTTCTGTAAATGGAAGATTGAAATTTAATCCAAATCAGTTACAGGAATGATTGTAGGTACCCAGTTTCCTTGCAGTCAGAGTTTGTGGGCATTCATTGTGGTTTATGTAAGAAAAACCCTGTGTACACAGCATTGCGATCAATTTTTTATAACTGTGTGAAAGAATGTATGGATACTAGGTGAACAAAACTTTATCTATTACAGTAAGGCCTTAAGTAAACCAACTCTCTAGAAACAAAGCTATCTATAAAGCTTTATCTTCGTAATATGTTGTAGAGTTTTATAGGCTTAAAGCATTGTATCATTTTCTAGCAAATCCAATTGTAGTTAAGACATTCTTTAATAAGCAAATAATCCAAAAGTTCAGGATGAATAAAAAATTTAAAGTGTGAATAAAAAAAATCCTGTAATGTGGAATTCTGCTTATTTTTCGCTAAATCCGAAAATTATATCCATTTTCTCCCTCACATACAGATTTTTCACAAAACTTTATAACGCAACATATAAAAGAAAGATCACAACACGTAGTTTTGAAACTAAAAGATGTAGATTTCACAAAAATGAAAATCAGGATAAATAAAGATACATATTTTTTTATACCAATGTTCTTCCCTTTTCTTCAGTTTGTTTGTATTTTTGTTAACAAACATAATAATAATTTGATCTCAGTAAGACTTGTTTCTTGACTTCCCGATTTGAAAAAACATCTTTACATAAGAGAAAAAATGAATATTATTTTCGAATTTTGCATACCTGAATTATAAAAAATCCATTCTTGAAACAAAGACAATTTTTACAGAGTTTAAATTCCTAGGCCTTTGTGATAATCACTGTAAACATTTTTACGAATTTAATTGCAAGACGAAATCTTAAAAAATTATTCTTAACGTGACATTACTAATGTTATGCAGGGTTGTTTTGCTCTTACTATCATTATTAAAATATTCACATATTTTAATAATATAATTGCTAGTAAATGCGAAAAAATAAATGTTAGCGAATCATAATTATGAATCTAATTTTTCTTATTGTAATTGAAAAATATCTTTAGCACATACCCGATAAAGATATTTGAATTTGAAAATTAATGTGTCCTAAATATTAATAAAAAAATATAAATACACTTTTAAAGTACTAAGAACCTAAGTTCTTAGGGTTTTATTTTTTCTAAGTTTTTCACTTAGAAGGACATAATCCAATAATATAAACAGTTTTTAAATTATTTTCTGTAAATGAAGGTACGTTTACATTAACAGCTTTTACAAAGTTTCGTTATCAGGTAAAACATATGTCAGCTGAGGAGTTCTCAACTTTCATTTATTCTGTGAAAAATGATTTGGACACACCTGTATGTACTATGATCATGAGCGCCCTTACTTTAAAAATATATACTTATATTTTATGAACGTTTTAGAAAGTGATGAAAAGCATTAATAATATATGTATTTTGTATAATATTTTTCAAAACACGTAATATAGATAAAAAGGATAACAACAACAAAAAGAAATGGAACAAACTGTCAGAAGTGTTGATATTATAGAAACTACTTTCGACAGATTGGTGTGTCCTCCTCAGTTTCACGTGCGGGTTCAAATCCCAGTCCCAGCAAACATGTTCGCACTTTCAGCCGTGGGGGTGTTATAATTTACGACTAAACCCACTATCTGTTTCTAAAAGAGTAGTCCAAGATTTGGTAGGGGTGATGCTTTTGTTCTAGCTGAATGTAAATATATACGGTTGTTAGTATAGTCGAACATCTTATAATGAAATGTGTTCAAATAAAAGAGGGTTGTTGATAGTTGAAAGTCTTATTATAAAATATATTTGAAAATGATTTATTAAAAGTTGAGTATCTTATAAAGGAAAGAATATCTTATTGATAGATGAACGTACTATAATGAAATGTGATCAAATTAGACAGCATGTTGATAATTAAACATCTCATTACAAAGTGTGCGGTTTGTTGGTAATTAGACTTCTTATGACAAAATGTGCAGCTTGTTAATAGTTGAGCTTCATATTATAAAATGTATTCAAATTAAAACAATTTGTTCATAAGTAAAACTCTCATTATAAACTTAAAGGCTTGCTAATAGTTGAACGTCTTATAACAAAACGATAGTATGCATTCAAAATGAAACATCGTGATGGTATTTTAAAAATATTATTATGAAATATCTTTTAAACACGACTTGCTAAACGCGTAAGTTATTATTATACAACGTATTTCTACTATTTTTGTTTATAAAATTCGCGCAAAACTTCACGAGAGCTATCTTGGATAGCCGTCCCTAATTGAGTAGTGTAAAACTAGAATGAAAGCAACTAGTCATCACCACCCACTGCCATCTCTTGAGCTACTCTTTTACCAATAAATAGTGGAATTGACCGTTACATTATGATGCCCCACGATTGAAAAGACGAGAACTTTGGATGAGATGGGGTATCAAAACCGAGACTCTCGTTTATACACACAAAAACTGCTTGTTAATAAAACAATAAAATGATAATTTTCGATAATTCAACATCATATAAAATTTTTAGCTTTCTGGCAGCTGACTCTTATTATAAAATGTACGAACGTCTCATTTTAAAGCATATTCAAATTTAAAAGACTTGTTGAGAGATGAATATTTTATTATAGAAAGTTATCAGGAAAAACGCATTTTTGATAGTTGAACATCTTATGAAATATGTTAAAAGAACATTTTGTTGACAGTTGAGTATCTTATGGAATGTGTTACATATTATAATTCATCTCGGACGAGTTTTCGATTTATTATGTTACATATTACGATTTCAAATAATAAGAAATTTGAATACGAACTTAGAAGTTAATTAAATGTCGATAAGTGTTAAATTTATGATAATCTTTCAAGGCTTGTAGTTTACTAACTGTAGCGACCGAACAATATACTATTACTGTTTCTGTGTTTTGCGACAACTAGCTTTTATGTTCATTAGGCGAGATTTTGGAAATTTCAATAATATTTGAAATACTCCTGTATTTATGAAAAAACATATATTGTTGATTCTTGTTCTCAAGAATCTTCTACAAATTTCGAGAACAGACGCGACTTGCGCAATAAAAGTTTAACAATACACGTCACACGTATCAAAGTGAAACAAACGCAGATATTAAAATAAATGTATAATAGTAAATCCGTTTCACCTCCCTTTTTAGAGAATTAAAAATTGGCGTTAGACAGTTTTTAACTAAGATACTTATATACATTGATAACGATACAATAAATATATTGTCAAAGAATTATACAATTTCAAAAATCTTGACATATATAACAAAATCAATACAAATAACCTTATGATTATAAAATTACATAGCACGTGAATGTGCTTAAACACATATGCCATTTTTTGGGGGAAACACCATCATTAATCACACGACCCGAGGATTTTTTGATAGCTGGAATAGGTTTCAAAAGAGTAACAGGAATTTTCTGGTTAGGTTTTTTCCAACCAACTGACAGGTATGACAAGTTTTACAAAACTGGAAAACATCTTGCTTAATTTTGGTCAAACGAAATGTCTCATAATTTTTTTCACATGTCTTGCTGACACCAAAATGATCTCCCGTTGGGAGTTCATGGGCACCTTTTCATATTTTACAACAATATGTTTTTTGGAACAAAGATTGGCTAAACAACAGCCCAGTCCTCTAAAACTGGCACATCTGGTGGTCTCCATTTTCTCATTAACACATTATTTTTGAGAAAATAACAATTTAGAACTTTCTCCAGTTCGTCTTTCTTGGAGTGCATATTTAAATAGTGAAGAGATCTGTGGATCTTCTTTTTACTTCTCGCACCGCACCAGATGAACGAGATTCCTTACGTTCATCATTATCGCTCGCCAATGAATTGTCAGTAGGACAATTAATCACAAGATGCATGTCGGATCCAAAAAAACGTCTGAGACAAATCTATGATATCGTCCACTGAACAAGTGCCTGTCAGTTTGTTTATGGCTTGATTTTTCGCCTGAGCTCGAGTCACACACATGAGGGAAACGCGTCTGGATTCTCTTCAACAACGATATCATCATTAGGTGAAACAGTTATCGACTCGCTAACCATCTTGGATACGGCAACAACTTTTATCCCAGCCAAATCGTTTCCCAGTGATAATGATACATCCTTAATTGGCAGAGCAGATCCAACTCCAGTTATAAATGGTCCCATAACTAGGTCTGATGCTAAATAAATGAAAAGGAACATTAAGAAAGCCACCCCAATAGCATCAGCACTACAAGACTCACCAGTAGCAGAACTCAAATCTCAAGGCAGTGCTCCTTGTAAAAACATTGACTAAGTCTCCCCAGTATCAGGTAAAATACATATTTGTACGGGATTAGCATTGTCATTTGTGAAAGACTCAGAACCAACAGACACAAAGAGTCAAAATTCCTCCCTAACTACATCAGCTCCTTTAACAGTGGCCAAATAAACAACACTGGATATTTCCTACTTTTATTTTGTTATTTTTCAAACACCAACAATCGGACATCACCTAACCAGGATTTTATAAAAATGGCAGACAACTCTTAACAACTTTGATGTTTTATCCCGTATATAATAAGATTTCAAACAAAAGAAGATGGATTTTTGAAAATTAATTCTAAGCTTTATTGGAGTGAACATATATAGGTTTATACTGGGATGGCGGGAATTTCTTTTCATGAAAAGTGGTTTAATGTGTTAAAGTGTAATTATCGAAAAATGTTGCTGGTTCCTATAGTGTTTCAGCTTTCTTTTCATCAAATACATTTTTTAGTCGTAACTTATACAGCGTTTAAATTTTTCAGTTGGAAATAATTGTTTTAATATGTCGAAAGTGTTTTTTTTTTCATGGATGAATTCTATATAAGTTTGGCTATCTTATTTGCGAGAGCCTCGAAACTTTTAGCGATAAACCTCTGGTACTAAATCGTTTGTTTTAAGAATAATTACTTTAACCTTATCATATCTTTTAGAGAGAGAGGAGCATAAGCTTCTTTGCTTACCAGCCAAAACACTTTGTAACGAAAATTGCCATTTTCGTGGATTATTTCATGGTTTGGGTGACCTTTTAAAAATGTTGGAAGTACCTATAAACTTCACTTGCATTAAAAGATGGTACTATAATATGTCGACTGAGTCCAAAGTTGTCATTTTGCTGTTGTCAATCGAAGTTGAGTTTAATTCCCATTTCTTTCAACCTAATTTATTTCTCGGCCTCGAAACGTTTACTTTCTCTTTCCACTTTGACATGGGCTTGCTCTTTCTCTTTTTCGGCTTGAATACGGGCTTGTTCAAGCTTGATTTGATTGAGTTTTAACTGAATTTTTAACTTATCTTTATCATTGAACATTAGTTGAGTAGTGGAGACACCAGACTATTCCTCTAATGTTTCCTTGGAAAACAAATCATCATCGACAAATATTTCAACAATATGATGTTTTAGTTCATTTTTTCTCACTGATTTTTTAATCTCTAATTATAAGATTTGGGAAATTTCGAGCACTTTACTTTTGTTATATTTTTCTAGTTGTTTGAGGAATGTTACTTCAAGAAAACCTTGATAATCAGACAGTATCAGATCTTGTTAGCACTGATAAGTATAAATTGAATTATGATTTGAAATTTCATTTATATCGAATTTTGTCTGTGATTCAAATCACGGACGCGCGCTTCTAGTTTATTATGTTACTTCTTACAATTTATTATGTTACGTACATTATGTATTATTGTTTCAAATAACTGGAAATTTGAATTTGAATTTAAAAGTTAATTAAATGTCGATGAGTATTAAATTTATGATATTTGCCAACAAGACTGATACACACAGTTTTCTATCTTGACACAAATAAATTTTAATCTGTAGTTTTTTGATCAATAAGCGTTAATCACAATTATAGATATTGGACAAGGAACATCCATAAATTTTGAACATTACGAATCGTTCAACTTCTGTTTGTTTGTTTTCTTAAATTTCGCTACTCGAGGGCTATCTGTGCTAGCCGTCCCTAATTTAGCAGTGTAGGACTAGAGGGAAGGCAGCTAGTCATCACCACCCACCGCCAACTCTTGTGCTACTCTTTTACCAACGAATAGTGGGATGACCGTCACATTATATCGCCCCCACGGCTGAAAGGGCGAGCATATTTGGCGCGACGGGGATGCGAACCCGCGACCCTCGGATTATGAGTCACACGCCTTAACACGCTTGGCCATGCCGAGCCCTCGTTCAACTTCAAAGAATTAATTTAGATGTTAGTATTTCTACGAAGCCATCGCAATAACTTCAGCAGAAAACTCTGATGTGTGAAAAATAGAGCTAACTAGCATTCGTGTCAAGTGAAGTGTATTTGTACATAAACATAAAAGTAATTTGCGGCACGTGGATCTAAAGATTATCGATAAAATATTCAGTTCCAGACCAGATAGAACACTCCGTATTGTTTGTAAGTATGTAAAATTGTTGTGTATAAATTATTACTTGTAATAACCGTTAATATAAATTGCAGTTGTTCGTATATTAAAATTTATTTGTGTCAAGATAGAAAACTGTGTGTATCAGTCTTGTTGGCAAATATCATAAATTTAATACTCATCGACATTTAATAAACTTTTAAATTCAAATTCAAATTTCCAAAACAGCTAGCTTTTATATTCATTCGGTGAGAGTCTGGGAAGTTCAATAATATTCGAAGACACATATACCGTTGATTCTTACTTTAGAGAATCTTCTACAAATTTAGGGAACATGAGGACTTACGCGACACACATTTAACAATATACATTACATGCATCAAACTTAAACAAACGCAGATATTAAAAATAAATGTATACCAATAAATCAATTACAGATGTGATGAAAATAAAATAGTTTATTGATAATTCAACATTTTATAAAATGTATGACTGGTTGGCACCTGACCGTCTTATTATAAAATTTATAGCTTGTTAATAGTTGATTATCCTATTATAAATTGTATTCAAATTACAATGACTTGTTAATAATTGAGTATCTTATTAAAAAATGTATTAAAAAAGAAATGGTTAGTATCATGTCTTCCCCTCTTGTTTTTAGCTACCTATTGGCACAAAACGTCTTTAGGGACAACCTTGGCATATGATATATTGAAATTAAAGAGCTATGTTCGCCTTACAGGAAACTGTGGGATTCGTCTGTTTCTCGCTCATTTTCATCACTTTAGCACACAAATTAATAAAAACAATGGAGAAAATACTCGTCAGAAGACCCTAAAGAGCATTCTGATACATGTGTTAATTTTTTTACAGCAAGATACTTAAATAAAAAAATTATTTGTCATCGCATTCGTCTATTATAAAATATATTCAAATTAAAATGGCTTGTTGATGGTTGGACATCTTATCACAAAATGTATTCCAAGAAAAACGGATGTTGATAGTTGAACACTTTATTATAAATCTGGTCGTGATCTGCAAAGGCTTGGCGGTAGTTTTCACGGCCTTTGCTTAAATTTTCCTTGTTATATCATTTTCATGTATGCCACTTAATTAAGTTGCGCTTGCTTACAAGCACTATGTGTTGGATCGATAAATTCTGATCTATTTGAAAATACTTTATGCGTCAGATAAACAAAGTCACGTAAACGTAACTTTATTTAATAAAAACTATACGTAAAGTAATGGTATTTATAATAGTGTACAGAGTATGGAATATATTGTACCTTAAAATTGTTTATAACAGTTTATGAAACGAACCGAAGTAAAGCGAATGTAAAGCTGCAATAAAGGCAAACTTAGCTAAATATACAGAATCATCTTAATGTGTGTTCACAAGGTAATAAATAAATGGTTTTGAACAAACTGTGCATGCATATTTTAAACCTAAATAAACCGAAAACCGATTATAAATTGTATTTAGTGTAACGTTTATTTTCCTTTAGGAGATGACATATGGTTTAGGTGATGTTTGTGTGAAATACTTTGCAAATAAAATAACTGAAGTGGAAATTGAAACCAGTTGTCCTGCGATAAAAACGGCATTATGCCATTGTGTAACATGCTTGTTGAAAAGTTTGGCTAAGTCAGAAACAGTTAAAGTGATTCTGAATTCAAAAGCCAATATGAATTCGGACTTCTCGGACAAAGGCTTTTAACGATATGAGATTTGTAGCATTTGATCGATGAAACTTAAAGGAAGTGTTGTGTACAGCGTGCTTCAGTTTGTTGATGCCATTAGGATATTTTGAGGTGTGTTTAGATTTCTTTAAGGTTAGAAGTATAATAGTAAGACAACTTTCTAAAGCTTGTTGTGGCTAAAAATGGTGGAAGACAACGAAGTTTGTTCAAAGTGGAAAGGGGAGCTTCATCATTTGTCAATGTCTTATTTTATTTTTATATCCTATTGATTATGACAGGCAAGCAAAATCCAGTACTTTCCACAAGAGCTATTGCACACACATAAATATTACATCTACATTAGTAAAAGATTTAAGAAAAGAAAGAGCAGGAAACATTGAATATAATGCTGACTCAAATACTCTTTGCCTGTACGACAAAAGTAATCAGTTTCACTGTCAGACACTAAATAACAGAAATTCTATATGTTGACGAAGAGTATTTCAATAACTTCCCAGTTCATTTATGAAATACTTCAATCATATCCAACCATATTTCGAAATTACTCCAGTAACAATATGTTGTTTAATCATACTGATAGTAATTTTTGGTTTTGGCAAATTTTAAACCTCTTTTTCATTTATTTATTCGCATAGCTTGTACGTAATTTACTGTCACCCAACAGTTAAACCAGTCTGACAATTCTTTCGCTACACCTTTTTCATGGAAGATTTCATTGCTCTACAGTTCAATCAGTTTGGCCATTCTATTACTATAATCCTCTCATATAAGTTACTGTTGTCCAACATTTTAAACAGATTGGCCATTCTTTTCCTAGTATCCCTTTTACAAGAGTCCTATAGTTCAACATCTAAGTCAATTTGTTCACTCATCTCTGATATATATCTTAAATAATTTACCATTGTCAATCAATTCAAACAGCCTGCACATTCTACTGAAACATATATTTTATATGTCCGTTACGTGACATACCTCACTGCATTAAAAAGTTTCACTATGCAAAACATAGGTAAGATGATTCTGAATTGAAAATTCCATATGCAATTTGGACTCATCAAACATAAACCAATCTTTCTAACGATATAAAATGTGCAGCGTTTGGTTAATTTGATGAAAGTTGCGAGAACATTTCCAGATAGACAAATGCAAGTGCATTATTTATACAGATCTCAACAACAGAATTTGACTGAAGTTCAAATGAACGTTACATTATTAGAAAAAATAAAAAAAAAATTATATTAGGATGTACTATGATAAGATACGCAGTAGTGTGTCAAGACGCCATAACGTACAGGAGTGATAGTTTAGCGAATTTCCACTGTTGTAATCCAAATTATCATATATTTACAACGGATGTACACTACTATACTCCTACTTCAGATATAAAATTTTAAGGTAATCCATTAAGAAATACCTGAGATATAACATTTCAAATTTTGATTGAATTTCTTCCTTTTTCTTTTCTTTGCACTAAAAGTACGAAACCTTTACTTGATAGAAAAATATACTTAGATTTTATGGTTTTTTGTTTTCAAATTTGGTACAGTGATAGATATTTTTAACCTACAAATAAGAGTCTCATTTGGTGTAACCATAACTCACATTTGCAAAGTCATTCAACAAAAACTGTTCAAATTTTGTCCAAACGTTTTGTGCATATCTATGCAAAAATGTCTTCTAAGCTATTAGTCTAACAATATTCTTATAGCTTCATCTAAAAGTAAAAAAATGGATATTTTTAATTCCTTGTCATTCGAATTGAAGACGGCTGATTTAGAGCAGCAAAACTATAAATGTTGATGCATAAGTATTGGGTAGGCCAAGCAGTTACTAGCTAAAGTTTTTAAAATAATCACACAGGTGGATGGTTATTATTGATAGCCAACCTTTCAGCACAAGTTTATTAAATTTTATAAAATTATTCTAATTAAAGAGCGTTTATTGTTACGTTATATTTGTTTTAGCAATTAACATAAATAATAATGCTTGATACGACTGTACTCATTGCATGCGACGTTGACAAAAAACTGTTAATATAAAATCCATCTTGGTTCTATAAAGTACTGGTCTGATCTGAGTAATATGGTTGCGATTCTGAAGCTAATGTGGGTGACTAGCGAGTATCACTTTCTTACTCATAACAACTAACACTTTTGGTGTAAAAAAGGTACGACAAGAAAAGTATTAAGTGTACGACTTAAAGGAAAGAAATCAAAATTAGCGCCTAAACTGAAGGCTAGACTTAAAGCATTCATGAGAATTTTACAGCAAATATTAATTCATTAGTTAGCCAGGTCGTGTGTTTTATTTTACCTACCACCATTCATGTTCCAAGTTGAACAAAAAACACAGCCTGAATAACTAATAAAAGAGTATTTACTGTAAAATTCTTATAAATGTTATAAGCGTAGATTACCAGTTTGGCCTTTAGCTTTAATTCCAATCCTGTAATTTGCACACTCAACACTTTTTCAGCCGTACTTTATATTTCACATCTAATTTGTTTTTAATTACATTTTATATCTGATATGTTAAACTCACCAAATATTAAGGACTGATTCTGATAAGGATCATGTTAGATGAAAACGAAAAATGGTTTGGTTTTTCTTGAATTTCGCGCAAAGCTGTACAAGGGCTATCTGTGTTATCCGTCCCTAATTTAACAGTGTAAGACTAGAGGGAAGGCAGCTAGTCATCGCCGCCCACCGCCAACTCTTGGGCTACTCTCTTACCAACGAATAATGGGATTGACCGTAACATAATAATTCCCCCTCGGATGAAAGGGGGAGCATGTTTGGTCTGATAGTGATTCGAATCCTCGACCCTCAGATTACGAGTCGAGTGCATTAACCAGCTAGCCATACTGGGCCCACGAAAAATGGAAACTTGTGGTTTACGAAATGTTTTATTAGTTCTATCTCTTAGTTGTTGTTAATGCAGATGTAAGGATGAATCTAATGAAACGAATGAACTTAGAAATATTGTAATTTTATGGTGTATAACCCTCAGGTTGTGTGTAGCGGCAGCAGGCGTCACGATGTTTACCTAAATCAGTCGCTCGTGATGTAAAAAGAAATGACTCAACAGTAACCTTGGGTGAGTAGAACGATAAGATTTGAAGTTCGATACTTATGGTGACACAGCGCAAATAGTCTATTGTGTAGTTTAAACGAATAAGTGTATTATTAGCTATGACATTTAAATTTAATTTTAGGGTTACAAAGATTTTTTTATATTCCAGCCATACTAATAGTAGTATAAAGTAGATAAGCCAAACTTCCTAACAGTTTTACAGATATGCGAACGTGAAAAGTACCATCTACAGACGCATAAATAAATAATGGTTTATTGTTTAAAGAGTAAATGAAAGTTATTTAAGTCCCCCGCTAGTACAGCGGTATGTCTCCGTATTTACAACGCTAAAATCAGAGGTTCGATTCCCCTCGGTGGGCTGAGTAGATAGCCCCATGTGGCTTTGCTATAAGAAAATCACAAAGTTATTTAAAAAAACTAGTTTTTATGCATTGCAGCGAGAAGGCGCAAAGGTAGCTGTGTTCAAATGATAACCATATATCAGCATATTCATATATTTATTGATTACTTTAATAACACTGATGAGACTGGTGTCATATGGATGAAAATATACAACAGAATAAACTACAAAACTCTTAATGAAATCTAGTTAATTTAAAAATATCAAATCTCAGATAATTTTCAAATTGTAACAACATAATAAAATTTATTTTTATATCTGCTAATTATGTTTATCGATTTCAGTAAATAAATTAAACTTAATCTCGTATGGTATTACTGTTCTCAAGTATCTGTAAAAACCAAAGTCGAGGAAAGTTTAACAAATGTCTACGAAAGTGTCATTCAAAACAGTGTAAGATTTTTAATAAATACGTATTAAGAAACAAAAATTTAACTGAATTACACAATAAATAAATGTAGGTTTTTATTGTGTTTTTCAACTATATTACTGAACACTCGTTGGTTGTTTTCTAAAATATCTTCTGTACCTTATGTTTAACCTAAATTCTACACTATAGCAAAATCAGTTCACATTTACGAAAACAAACTGCGTCTGAGGGATGTTAGGACAATTACAGTTTGAAGAAAGTTTCATGAAAGAGAATCTGTCAGCATTACGTGTAACATGGGTTCTTGGTTCCCAAAGGTCTTTTGAGTACTTAAAGAACATAAGTCCAATTGTGATGCATCAAGGAATCGAACAGCGTGTTTAAAAATCGAATCACTCTAATTCTAGGTTGGTCATCTGTCTTTTTTTTTATATCTACACCTGAGTGGATTCGTCTATAAAGAGAAGTTTTCTTGTAATGTATTTATGGGGTATCACCTCTATATAAAATGAGATTTTGCACGAATGGCTTAGTCTTAGTCTCCGGATGGTACTGAAGGTTGATCTTTACATCTTAAGTCACTCTTCTTACTTACAGCTGGTTGTTATAAACTACTCTCTTGAGGACCACGAGCCTTATCTAAAACAGTTCTTCCAGTCGAAAGCTAACATAAAAAAACAACTTTTGTTGAAACAACAACAACAAAAAAACATTAAACGTGTACAGAATTCTTTATTAAAAGACCTCATCTTGAAATTCAAACTTTTTGTATGTTTATTGTTAAATACAAAGCTACACAATAGATCATCTTTACCGTGCCCCCCACGGGTATCGAAACCCAGTAATCAGCTTTATCAACCTTAAGATGTATAAATAGTACAGTATGATCGCATAAAGCTCGAAGTAAACAAACATGTCCTTCACTCAATTTCGACAAATTTATATCAGGTGTGTGGAACACTGAGTGGGGATATGACCCGTCAACAACACGTATTGCTATGCGTATGTTAGTAAGTTATATAATAGGAATATTTCATCTACTCCAGGGGGGCATAAAAGCTTATAAGATTAAGTGACTGTATTGTATATCAGTATGTAAATTAAACGTCTTTACTCATATTATCTACAAACATTGGTTTTAACAGTTAATATAATATGTACCCATTAGATTTAAAAGAACGTGATTATGATAATTATAGGCGTAACCCAATCATATTTATAATAAGTGTGCAATGACGTGGTTTCCGTTAATGAAAATATTTGAAGATAATGATAGTTTTGTCATATAACGCAAATCACTCTTACAATAGCTTCAATTTTAAGAACATTTATTATATTTTGTGAAATAAAGCTTTTGATATTTGATATACATAAAGTGTGTGTTTGTGTTTTTCGTATAGCAAAGCCACAAAGGGCTATCTGCTCAGCCCACCGAGGGGAATCGAACCCCTGATTGTAGCGTTGTAAATCCGGAGACATACCGCTGTACTAGCGAGGGACAATATACATAAAGAGGAACCTCTTGAAAATATAATGGTTTTAGTCACAAAGAAATAACAATATTGCTAGTTATCTTAGAGTTTGGGGTGTGTTCTTCAAAATTTATGGCCCGGCTTGGCCAGGTGGTTAAGATACTCTGCTCGCAACCCGGGGGTCGCGAGTTCGAGCACCCGTCACACCAAACATGCTCTCCCTTTCAGCTGTGGGAGCGTTATAATGTTACAGTCAATCCTACAATTTGTTGGTAAAGGAGTAGTCCAAGAGTTAGTAATGGGTTGTGATGACTAGCTGCCTTCCCTCCAGTCTTGCACTACTAAATTATAGATAGCTAGCGCATATAACCCTCGTGTAGCTTTGCGCGAAATTCAAAACAAACAAATCAATGAACATTTATTCGAGAGGGAGATTCTGCGCTTGGACAGGGTAAAGGAAGGACATACCTCTGAAAGGCTCTAGATTTCTACGTGTTATATTTTGCTTCATATTTTGTTAGTGTTTTTACTTTTCACTTCGAATTTTAGTTTTACGCCAGTAGACAGAAGACCTTATTTGAATTGGCCCAAGACAGGAAATACCCCTTCGCTAAACAACGAGGCGACATGCCGGTCGGGGAGTCGGAGACCAGGGAAAGCGATGTAGCGTCTGAGACTGAGGGAGCAAGCCCGTCTGTTTCAGGGACAAAAAGTAAGTCTAGTGACTGTGGCCAAACAGATAATGATAATTTAAAATTAAAATCTTTAATGTTCATAGCCGAAAAAGAACTAAAAGCTAAGTTAACGCCGGTTAAAGAAAATACTGTAAGGACTCGAAAAAAACGAAAACTAGTAAAAGATATTATGATTTCAGCATGTGAAGACAATGTACCTAAGACTACGGTTATAGACTTTAATATGCCAAAACTAGCAGTACTAGCAACCCAAACCCCACCCTGGATATTCAAAACAAACATGTTCAGACAAAGACGAAGTTCTTTCTGACGACGAAGGCTTCACGCTTGTGCAGACTCGAAGTCAGAAAAACAAATTAAACAAAGAACAACCACCACAGACACACATACACAAATCGCACCAAAATCACCTAAGCACGCAGTTATAATCCAAGGAGTTCCTGGTAGTTACAACCAACCACAATTGGCCAAAGAAATATACAGGTGCAAACCTAATACAAAGATTACTAATATTAAGCGTCTGCCCAGAGGCGGTGTTCTGGTTCAAGGACAGGAACCCGCTGACTTAAACAGTCTACTAAAAGCTTGGCCTGCAGACGCATTCAAAACAGGAAGCATTACAATACACCTACCAGGAACTAAACCAACACCGAAGTCTTTTGTGATACGAGGTGTACATAATTCAATAGACATAGAAGACGGTAAGGAAGAGTTAAGTACACAAAACATAAAACACATTTCAGTTGAGCGTATAATTTCAAATATTACTAAAAGACCCACAAACCTAATCAAAGTAGTCACAGACAACAGCCAGGATATTACACAATTCATTAATAATGGTATCACTATGTGGTATCATAAGTACACAGTAGAACAAACAAAAACACCAGCAGTGGTTGTCACACAGTGCTACCAATGCCAAAGGTTTGGACATGTAGCAGCAGCATGCCAAGCAAATGCGCGTTGTGTGGGCTGTGGGAGAATCACCACATTACACAGTGTACAAAACAGAACCCCAAACCCAAATGCTGCAATTGTGGGGAAGAACACACGGCAAATTATAAAGGTTGCCAGAAATATAAATCCATAAAGACACACTTATACGAAATTAAAAATCCCAACATGAACAAGCCGCCACCACCACGAACAATTAAGGAACCCACACCTACCACTCCAGCACCACAAAGTACAACTACACAGACAAACACATACGCTGCAGTGGTTAAAATTCATCATCCCGACATGAAAACCATTACCAAGTGAAGAGGAAATACCAAAACCACCTCAAAATACACAACCAACAACAATTGAAACAACATTGACAACTGCCATAACTTCCACCTTCTCGGAAATAATGGCAGAATATACAAATCCCACAAACACCAACAGTCTCACAGACATAATTGTTAAAATCATATTGAAAAACATACACAAGTTCTTGCCGCAAATTTTAACCTCCATCATAAACTGTACTAGACATGGATAACTTCACAGTTCTACACATCAATATCCAGGGTGCTCTTGCTTCCAAGAAACATGAGATTGAAGATACAACAAGCTCCATAAAACCTGATGTAATCATAATTAGTGAAACTCTTCTATATAACTACCATAGATTTAAATTAAACGGCTACTCTACTATTAGACATGACAGGAAGGATAATAGAGATCCAAACAGAGGTCTTTTATTATTGTATAAGACTGAACTTATAGTTCAGGAACTTACTATCCCTTCCAGTAATGAATCTATAGTTATTAATGTAAAACGCAAAATCAGACAGACGTTACTGTGGCGGGCATCTACTGCTCGCCTAGTACCGTGTTAGATGTAAATCTATTGAATATATTGTATAATAGCAACTGTAATCTTATTATTATCGGCGACCTAAACAGTAAACATATAGCATTCAACTGTCGTTGCTCAAACGCAAATGGCAAATTACTTTATCAATTTCTGGACGAATCAAACATGACTTTATTAAACGATGCAACACCGACACATATCTCGTACGCACATGGCACCAGTGAAATACTGGACCTATGCCTGTGTTCGTCAAATATGAGTCGCAAATTCGTAAATTTTCATGTTGGTCACGATATAGATAGTGACCACCTTCCAGTTTGGTGTATCTTCAATCTCACCCCCACTTAAATAAAATCATAGTGAGAGACCAACTGAACTACAAAAGCTAATTGGCCAGTTTTCCAAACTATATTAAATGAAACCTTACCTCCAGAAGTACTACATATTGCCGCGGACGCATCAGATATAGATGCATACTGTCATATCATCTCTGAGTGTCTAAAACATGCAGCCAACAGTTCGATACCGAAACAAAAACACTTCACAACAACTCATTCATGGCAACCACATAAAGATATAATACACTTAATTAAAACAGACGTATACTCCGCAGACAGTACATTCAAAATCGAAACCCCACACTTAAAACTCAGATAAACACAATAAGAAATAAAATACGAAACTTAATCAGACAACAGAAACAAGAAAACTGGGACACCTTCTGTTCCGATCTAAATCATAAAACTGATCCTAAACAATTCTGGACACATTTGAAAAGATTTACAGACACAGGAACAACAAACACAGTATATCCACCACTGGAACTGGATGGAGAAACAGCATACACTAACACAGAAAAAGCCGAGATATTTAAAAAACACCTAGAAAACACGTTCAAAACACATCATGAACCAGACATGAACAGATACTTTTATAATACAGTCACAAACTTTATTGACCAAAACAGAAGCATTTTTACACCTAAATTTCCAGTCAACAATATTACACACCAAGAAAAAACAAAAGACTGGAGCACTCATCAACTGGTAAAACATATCACTGTTACAGAAGTAGTATCTGCTATTAAAAACACAAAAAACAAAGCTCCTGGAGAAGATGGTATTCAAGCTATCCTCCTAAAACAAGGCACTCAGAGATTATATGAACACCTAACAGCGTTATTTAATCTCTCACTATCAGCTGGATATATCCCCGTTTCTTGGAAGGAAGCAATAGTATTAATGTTCCAGAAAGAAGGAAAGTCAGCGAATAAACCAAACAACTACCGCCCGATTAGCTTAACCAGTTGTATTGGCAAAGTATTAGAGAGGATAATTAGTAATCGTCTGTCAGTTTACTTAGAAGAAAATTCAAAATTACCAGAAATTCAAAACGGATTTCGAAAACCGCCAAACTACAGACCACCTGATTCGACTTACAGAATCAATTACCGACAGCTTCAACAAAAAAAGAATGCACTGTAGCTTGCTTTCTCGACATTGAGAAAGCATTTGACACAGTGTGGCATAACGGCTTAAGACATAGATTGCTTGAAATGGCATTACCCCAGGAAACTATTCGCTGGCTGTCCAACTTCCTGGATAACAGAATGTGTAAAGTAAATGTAAATGGGGCCCACTCAGGGTCCTTTTCACCCGAAGCAGGAGTCCCGCAGGAGGGGTTGTTAGCCCTATATTATTTATCATGTACGTGAGTAATATGCCTCTGTCGGACCTAAATTTAGGTTATGCATCACAGTTCGCTGACGATGTAGCAGTCTGGAAAAGTGCCCCCACTCCGTCAATAGCAGCAACGAACCTACAACCAGTCCTAAATAACATCGAAGAATACTGCCAGAAATACAGAATCAAAATTAATATTCCAAAACCCAAGTCATAGTATTCAGCAGACTGAATAAGCTGAAAAAGATCCACCAAAACTCTATATGAATGGATCACTTTTACTGACTGCTACTTCTGCTAAATTTCTAGGTCTAACCTATGACTCAAAATTAACGTGGCTACCACATATTAAAATGTACTGATACGAATCTGGAAAGAGCAAACTATGCAAGAAGTCTTTCAGGTAAAATCCAAGGAACATCACCAGACAACATACTTATAATCTACAAAACGTACATTAGACCAACAATAGAATATGCATCACCTGCCTGGATTAACATAGCACCCACACATGTACAGAAACTTCAACGTATACAAAATTCTGTACTAACTTCAGCATACAAAGTACCACGTAGCACCTCAACCACATTCATGCACAAGTATGCAAACATAGATACAATAGCTGAAAGACTCTTGCATAATTCTCTAAAATATTTCAATAAGAATTGGCACAAAATAACTTAATGTGTGATCTCGACAGATATCACGTACATGATGTAAATGGTACTAAATACCTCTCCCCTTTAACATATATTTAAGAAATGTAACACAAGCTGGCCACTATGCACTAGACACTTAGTCCTTGTTTCTTTTTATTTTTATAATTTTCTTTTTTAATCATTATTATTAATGGACCTGAGTATTATGTGAATATAATAATAATTTTTACTTTTCTGTGTGAGTGTTTGGTTACCAAGTAGTAGTAGCATTCTCTCAATCGAGAAAAAAAAAAAAAACAAAAAAAGACAGACGCTACAAAACTTCTTGTTCGTTGCATGGACTGAGCCCTGATGGAAGTATGATGTTATACACTCTGGCCCAAAGCTTTAAAAAAAAAAAACAACAACCCTAAAGACAGACGCTATAATCGTTCGGGAGGGAGGAAGAGGTCAAATGTACCTGACCCTTCTGGGTATTTAACAACATCAATACCCAAATACCCACACAGTCAAACTTATTCGAGAGGTGACGTTTAGAGGTAGTTTCTGATACTTGATAGTTCAAACCATCAGTATTTGGTGAAACTTAATAATTACAAAATTGAGGGAAACAAGAGAAATGTATGTTCACAAATACATCGTTTATTACGGACATATTTTCCCCAGTAAAGACATCATCACGTAGTAAATGATGTATTTGTAAAACGTACAGTTGTCTTGTTTTTCTAACTTCTGCTTCTCATCCTCTGTTTTATTTGTTTCAACAACGAAGGATGGATGTTGTATGTCACCGAGACTAACAATCAGTACAACATACTTTACATAACAATACAGAACTAACATGTTTCTCATTTAAATATAACTCCCCAAAATTTATACCTATTTTATATTCTAGCTTGTCAATATCCGCAATTTTAAGTAACTAATTCGTAAGAAACTATAGACTTTGTATTTTGACATCACAAACGTCTAATTTTAATAAATGCTGTATTCAACATACCACATGACGCACCAAAAATTCGGTATTTAGGACTTTTTAAATATTTACTTTCAAATTAAGAAATGAGCTAATGTATGATTCTGAAACTTGAATTATAATCTACAATTTGATGCTAAACTTATTAATATACATTCATAAAATACTAGTTCAATAACAGTTTGGATATATTTGAACTTCAATGACATGACCATATGAGACCCTAATCAGTAGAGTTAACAGACGGTAAAACAAATTCATGTACTTTACAAAGATGAAAAAACAAAACAGTTATCACCATTCTAAACTAAACAAAGAAAAACGTACAAGATTTTATTGAACTACGAGGATGTAAGAACATAGGGCAATAAAACTGATAACATTTCTTTACAGGTCTTTGTTTACTGACCTTTTACTATAGATTCAAGTGTGTAAAAAAGTAACAACATCTGGACAGCGCAGATTTCACTTTTCGTCTGTGTTAAGTCATGTTGTAAATTTATTATGAATTTTAACCAATACTCGAACAACAGATCTAATATTGTAATACTCTATCTAATACTTGAAGTTTTGTTATTATACATTAGAAACATCCAGTTCATGAGTCTGCTTGAGTTGAAAAGTATTCACGAAATGTACACTAAATGATACAGATGTTTTTCAATGGTTATGTAAAGTGCATGAACAGATAAACTTTGTTTCACTCACTGTTAGCCTTAATGACATACAAAATCTGTTCTTCGTTGATAAACCAAATAAAACAAACATAATCAGAAAGTATATATAAATGCTATCTTTAGATAAATTTTAATAACACAGTCTAAATTGTAAGACGATGGACTATACTGTAATTTCTTTATATGTATAAATCAATACATTTTAAAGAAGTTAGACTTTTGTATGAATACTGCTGAGTTATATTTGTAATGTCATATTTAAACAACAAACTTGTGATTTCTGTATTGTTAAGTAAACTGCGTGAATAGATAAATTTGTTTTACCGACATACAAAATCTGTTCTTCATTGTCAGAGTTAAATGTATATTGAAGAATAGACCTTATTTACATCAGTATTGGTGAATTATATTTGTAATGCTATATTTAAGTGACAAATATGTGAGTTCTAGTCCAAAAGCAGAAAATAATAACCTAGTGTATCATCAAATACTGAGAATTTCATGAATTTACGCTTAATTTTCAATATCATTATGTAAAGTGTAAAACTCCAGGTGTAAATCTAATTCCGTAATTCCTGATGCTATTTTTACGTGAATGCTCTTAAAAACTAATTGGACATAAAGGAGAGATATGTCTTTCCTTGTACATTACGTCTTTTGCCATGAGATCTGAAAACTTAGAAATATATCACAATATTGAAAAAAACTGTCACTTTAATATTCATGGTACTTATTTTTACAATAATAGAGACATGTTATTATGTAAAGTACTCTTATATAAATTTGTCTTACTGACTATTAAGCTTAATGACATATAAAGCTTGTTCTTTATTGTTAAACTGTTGATCGTTTTTAGATTACAATTTTATTCAGAACTTTGAAGACATATATATACAAGTGTAATTCGAAAGGTAAGATGTTTTTCAATAGTAATGTAGAGCGTACGAATAGATAAATTTGTTTTACTGACATACAGATTCCGTTCTTCATAGTTAAAGGAAATAAAACACACACAAATTGGATCTACTTGTTACCCTTGCATGAATTTGAAAGGCACAGCCCGAATTATCAGACAGTTTACAATACTGTAATTTCTTTACGTGTACAAACCATTACATTTTCAAGAAGACAAACTTTTCTATATATATCTTGGTGGATTATATTTGAAAAGTTATATTTAAACAACAAATAAGTTATTTCTGTATTGTTACGCATGTGTGTGTGTTTTCTTATAGCAAAGTCACATTGGACTATCTGCTGAGTCTACTGAGTGGAATCGAATTCCCGATTTTAGCGTTTTAAATCCGAGGGCTTACCACTGTACCAACGGGGGCTGTATTGTTTCGTAAAACGTGTTTCACTGACTCTTAGTCTCAGTGGCATATACAAACCGTTCTTCATTATTAAACCAAATAAAACAAACATAACCGGAAACTACATCTAAATATTATCCCTTGGATAAACTTGAAGAACACAGTCCAAATTACAAAATATCGAACAATACTGTTATTTTCTGTCTAAACTATTACATTTTCAAGAAGTTACTTTTTATGTATATCAAATATCGAAAACCTATTACAAATAGATTTTGTTTGCCCACCATGGATATTAGAACTTTGTTTCTAGCATTCTAAGTCTGCAGACATACAGCTGTACAACTGGTGACCAATAAATGTATTTAAAATTGATGATACTGTCAAAGTTCTTTGCATTATGAAAAAACTATTATTATATCCACTTATTGTCAATAACGTATATCACGTCACTGCATACTTTACATAAATACAATTGAGACTGAATCACTTCTATAATTATCATAGTCATGTTCTTTTAAGGCTAATGGGTACATACTATAGTTACTGTTGAAAACAATGTTTGTAGATCGTATGATTAAATAAAACTAATCTCACGATAATATTTTACTTATATACTGATACGGTTACTTAATCTAATACATTTTAATGCTTTCTTGGAGTTTTACAACAACGTAATCCTCTTATACCATCGAGCAATGTTAACATAGTCTTGTTGTTGACGGACCAATGCCTCTCAACATGTTATAGGAGCTTGTCGAAAATAGGTCATGTTTTTTTTACTTCCGCCTCTATTCGACCACAGTGTACTATTCGTACTACTAAGCCACTTATTGGATAAGTAAAAAAAACCTTTGAAGTAGGTATTTTCAAATTGTACCAACAAGTGTTTATATTATCATAGGTTCTATACCGTTCAGAATTATCCTGTTTGCATTTCACACAAGTGACCAAAATTGCTCTAATTGTGTTCTAAAGGACCTTCATATCGAGTTAGTTTATTACGATGATAATTTATTCCTATCTAAGACTCGTCAATATCATATTTGTATCCAATAAATTTATTCAAGCTGTTTCTTTTGTCGAAGATTATCCATATTAAAATATACACTGACAACTGCTAGACTCAACGCATGAAGAAATAGTTCATTTCCATTTCTTGTACTATTTCCATAAACATTCATTATGTGTTTACACTAATCAACACTGCCCTGTTGATATACTTTTTTTTGTTTACAATTAATGGCCGTAACGTGTCAACATAATATTTAACCTTTATTCAACAATCGTTGGCATTTGTATTCAGTTTTACTTCTTCAATACGAACAGATATTATAGAAATTGACTTATTATCAAACCATTAAATATTAAAATCTCCCACACAAATTAACTATTCATTTTATTATGTAAAGAGTCATCTATGAAGTTCTTTTTGCTTAGAAGCTTTGATGTAGATAAAAACTACAGGACTTCACCTCAAGATTTTTATTTTAAAATCATCTATTGCATCATATGGTTACCAAAGATAAAAATGTTTAATCCAATTAGATTTTGATTTTAAAAACATACAACGATAGCAGTATTTATACTATAAATATTCTTATCAACAGAAGTGTTAGTTCTAAGTTAAAGCAATGACATTCTTTCACACAAAATAGCCGTACTTTTCATAACTTGTCAGCATTTAAAGCAATATTGTGAAACTATTAAACTACATCGAAATATTTATCTTTGCACGTTCTTTTGAAAACTCTTTTAGAGGCTTTATCCAGAGCAATTTGATATGTGGTTTAATAAGCAGTTATAAGAATTTAATCAACAATGTTTCACTTCATAGTAGTAGTTTATTATATAATTGTTGAATTAGGCTATAAAAAGGTTTTTTTAATACCACAAATGCTTAGCTATTTCAGTACGTGAACATAGGGATAGTAAAATATAAATGTGAATATATTGAATAATATCGCCATTTTTCTAAACGGGGCAAAGATTGAGAAAATTATCATTTAACGTCATCATCTATCTTTATAACATGAGGGCCTGGTGGTTAAGTTGTTTAATTCACAATCTAAAGGTCGTTGGTTCGAATTCTCATCATTAAGTAAGTGCGTCTTTTCACCCTTGGGGGCGTTATAATGTTCCAGTCAATACCACTGTTAATTGGTAAAAAAGTTGTCCAAGAGTTGGCAGTGGGTGGTGTTGAGAAGATGCCATCCCGCTTGTCTAACACTGATAAATTATAGCCTGCAAACACAGATAAATCTCGTGTAGCTTTGCACAAAGTTCTAATCAAACCAAACTTTCAAATATGAACCGAAACTGAATACGTCAGAGTTGATGCAATGACAATATTTTAGTTTCATGTTAACTTTAATAGTTTTTAATCAACTATTTGTTTGTTTTTAATTTCGCGCAAAGCTACACAAGAGCTATCTGCGTTAGCCGTCCGTAATTTAGCAGTGTAAGACTAGAGGAAAGACAGCTAGTCATCACCACCCGCCGCCAACTCTTGGGCTACTCTTTTACCAACGAACAGTGGGATTGATCGTCATATTATAACGCCCCCACGGCTGAAAGGGCAAGCATGGATTTCAACCTGCGATTTTAACCACCTGGCCATGCCGGGTGTTTGCATAGAAAACTAGCTAGTTAGTTTTAGTGTGGTTTTCTGATAGACTTACGATATTCAATAAGATTAGTCAATGAATCCGGAACAGTTGAAAGGTCTGATCAATCATTTGCTAGTTCTTACATAATTTCACCTGTTGTTTCCTTTAAAACTTTAATATGATAGTGTCATAATTAATATTTACAGGTTATGACCTCAAACAACAAAAAAGAAATACACACAATTATTCACAAATTACCTCACAACATTTCTCCCCTGTTTTTAAAGCTAGAAACCAATATAGTTTCTTAGATTTAAGTTTAAGGAAATATGTGTTGCTAGACTGATAGAAAATCCCCATTTGTGGAGAGAATAACACTAATGTTTTATGGGGGAATGTTTAGTAGAAAATGTTTTTTAAAAATTGGATGGGTTCAGAAAAAATGGGGAATTTCATCTAATTAGACTTGGAGTTATTTTAATTATTTATTATAGTTTGTAACAGTGAGTGATACAGTATGCAATTGCACTAGCTTTAGTTTAAACCATACCATGATCAACGGGAGACATAATTTCACGTTGTTTTGTTCTCACATTTGAAATACTTAACCTAATTGCATGGAATTTGGTACACTTTCTACACACTGTCTGGTTTGTGCTTTAAAAAAATAATAATAATTTGTTATAGTATTTGTACATCATTTTAAGCCATGAATTTTCGGAAATATTATTATAAAATGTTATTGTTTCTTTTCGTTTTTGTTTTAAAAATACTTCTTTTCCTCTTGGTTTATGGTTTTGGTTATTGGATGCTTAAAATATTGCAAATGTACGAAACAATTTTGCATTAATAATTTTATTTATCCCCTTATATTTTACATCAGTTTAAAGTGCACTTAATAATTGTGTGTAAAAAAAGGATAATAAGTTTTTTACTCTCGTTTCTAAGCAGTTCTTTGTGCACATGCTTAAAATAGGGGTGCTTTTATTTCACTGGTAGGGAGATTTTGAAAGTAGTATCTGCCAATCCCACAAGTAATCGCATAATAATAAGGTCATTCAGAACCAGTATGAATCACTTACTGCTACAATAATACAACTGTTACCACTTAATCAAACTACTGTAATTTTTAGATACATGTGCATCAACGAAAACAATAAACATTAATGATAATATATCCAAATTAAACATATAAAGGTATTTTATAGCTGGTAGAAAAGAATAAGTTTTAATAGTCCTACACAATTGTTTTAAGATTTTTGTTTAAATCGAGTCTTAAGGCTAAAACAAATAAACTTGTACCTGAAAATGAAATGCTGTGTTTTAGCATTATGCTAGAGTGTAAAATATTTTGCTGCATAATTATGGTTTAGTAAAATAATAAGTTTTTAAATTAATAAATTAATTTTATTTATTTACTAATCATCTTTACCCGGTGTTCTCCGGGTATTACTTGAGCAGAAGACCAAGGTTTAGCTATTTAGAGAAAGGATCAAATTTCGCTTTTCCCCTAATAGTGTATAAAATCCTGAAAAAAAAGAAAGATGTACGGTTTTCAAATATTATACGAAAATAATATTAGTTTAAGCAAACATATAAATATAATAATTTTCGCCAATAATATGGATTCTAACACTTTTGCGCGTTTCTTTGTAATACCTGTTGTTTTGTATTTCGCGCAAAGGTACACGAGGGCTATCTGCGCTAAACCTATTGCTACATTACTGTTAAATTTTCACTTTGTTGGCGATGACGATAATATGAATTTTGACACTTCTATACGTGGTTTCTCTTCTAAAAAATGTAAAATAATAACAACTTTATGACAACATATTTTTAGAAAAAATACTTTTATGCAAGATTTATTGTAAGAAATATTAAACAATAACAATTTCATAACAACAAGTTTTTGAAAATGCTGAACAGAATAAAATATAAACTCTTGTATATCCATTAATTAGTATAATCAACCACTTATTTTTGTAATTTAAAAGCAAAGACAATATTTAGAATCTCATACAAACAAAATATCTCCATAGTTTCAAAATAAAATTAAACCTTTAATTTTACAGTGTGTTATTTGATGTATGAAAAGTGCCATTATTTTTCTCTGTATAATAACTATTATTGTATATTTCTCGTTTATTAAGTCGAAGCAATCGATTTATATTCTATATTTGTCATACTACTTTACGTACTTAATAACTATAATACCAGATGTCAGTTATTTTTACGACTGTTGCTTAGATATTTGTTTCGAAACGGACTTCTACAGTCAGCGAATTTTTATTGTTCAGTACGTTGTTGGCAGGTGAAGTCCCTGCAGTAAGGTCGAAAGCACGCAGATAAAAGTCCGTATATACTTTTACATATTAATTTACCTAATTTATTATGGGCTAGTTAAGCATGATGGAAAATACCTCTTATTTTTTGTGATGATCTCTGAATAGGCTTTCCTCTCACTCTCTGGTGAAACTCACAGCTGCACTGCTCGCTCATAAATGATTCTTGTAAAATGATTAAAGAAAGTTTTGTACCATTCATGTATCTTTCAGTTTTCTTTGAAATATTTTACAATAAACGTTGTTATTACCCGTGCAGCGAAAATCAAATTTGACCTTATTTGAAATTTGTTTATTTACTGCGAATGTAATAACGAGTTATATTTAAAATATTTTTATCAATTTGAACGAACATTTAAATATAACAATTACCCTCAATAATACGAGTTCTAACATTTTTATACATGTCTTATTATTGTTTTGTGTTTTTAACCTGTTGTTACGAAACTGTTATTATCAAACACTAAACACTTATTCCCTAAAAATTTGTTAAACTAGCTGATAGATGGCAGCATATACCTCCCTTTTTATATGGCTTAAAAGTTTTTAAAAGTGTAAGTTTCTTTCTCTGATCGAATGACACATACAGGCTGTTTTGTTGGCATATATATTTTGTCTCAGCTGAAAGTATTGGCCTTACGATGTCGTTTCTTATTTAGTGACGATATTATTCTACCAATGTTTCCTTACATAATTTGCGTTTGATACATATTTCAAATCATATCTGTAACATACTTTAATTTATCTATTTTCAAACACACGGTTATTTTCGGTAGAAAACAAAAGTTATATCTGCATTAACGTTATATAATAATAAAAAAATGACTAATTATCGTTATTAAGATTCACTGCTATGCTAGAAAACAAATTAATAATAAAGTTCATGTTAATAAAATACACTGTGACGAAATACAGCTCTTGGTTTGAAGTTTATTGGGGCAATGTTATTTAGCAACTCTTCCATATCCCATGCTTTGAAATTTGTAATATTAACTAATAACAACACTGCAATGAAATGTCATTCACAGGCCAATATTTGAAATTTGTTTCAATGATTTCCTTAAGCGACTATCCCACAGCCCACAGTTTGAAGTTTGTGTTTTTTAAGCTACTTGCCCACATCCCATACCTTAAGGTTTGCTTCATTAAGCTGCCATCAATAGTATAACGAAACATTGTTCATAGCCCACGAATTAAAATTTGGTTCATTAAGCTTTATTTGTAATTAAGCACAATGCTACTTAATGGACTATCTGCGATATGCCCACCACGGATATCGAAACCTAGTTTTTAGTGTTGTAAGTAAGCAGACATACCGCAGTACCACTGAGAGGCTTAAGAAGATCGAAACGTTGTTCTCCACTTTATTTTAATAAAAATTTTAATACCCATACCAGCTGTCTTTAGAATACATTTTTACTTCAAGTAGGTTTCTCATCATTACAAATAATCTGAATATAGATTACTTAAGTAAAGATATGTCCATTAAGGTTAAAAATAAAGAGCTGATTGTTAGTTTACATAATTTTGGAGATCTGTCTTTTGATGTTAACAAATAATTTATGAAAATATGTAAAGTGGCGTATTCACAAGTTAAAATAATGTGTGTTATAAAACCAACCGTAAGAATTACTTATTTTTCAAGTTTCAAAAATAAAATATAGAAATGACAAGTAGCTAGAGATGTATATGAATAAATGTCTAAGATGCAGGTTTACATGTATTGGATCTACTACACTATGTAAAAAAAAATTACTTGTTCTTGTTCCTAGGCAGAAAGTGTTATTTCCCAATTGCTTATGCCTAAAGCAAAGATCTATTTTTTGCTTCAAACTTTGCTTTTGTGAACTGGGTAATGAAATTTTCAAATTTACCCATTTTCCAAAACATTTCAGGAAGATTCAGTGCTGAGTAGCTGACAGAGAATCTTCTCGAACTTACAAGAATTTTCAATAACTTTTTAGAATGTTGTAGAACTTACGAGAATTTTCAAGAACTTTCCATAGTAATACATATACAGGAGCTCACCACTCATCACTTCAGTTTAGTTCTAGCTGTCTAAGTGAACAGATAGACTATCTGATTTTCTCACAGATGGCATCAAGAAGCTGCAAGCATTCTCCAGACGCATTCTGCTGTGTATCTGGCCAATTTATCAAGGCAGAGCGAAAAAATACTCTGTGACAGCAACCGCTAAAATGTGTAAAGCCTACAAGGTATATTTCGGCATGCCTATCGGGGTTCAAGACAAACCCTGGGAACCTCATTTTACCTGCAAATACTGCAAAAAACTCTAGAAGGTAAGACGGACAATGTTTACTTGCTTCAATAGTAAGATTTTATATTATACAAATTTTAGACTTTTCAAAATTCGGTGCACCTCAAAGAGGAATACAACAGCGTCGAAACCTTGTTAAAAGCCTTAAAGTATGATGAGTATGACTGGAAGGTTATCGGATACTTCAAAATGGTGGCATTCCTGATGGGTTTCCAAGGAGGCTTTACCAAGTTTCCCTATTATCTTTGCCTTTGGGACAGCAGGGACACCGCAGCGCACTACAACAGGAAGCACTGGCCACAACAGATCGAGTTCTCTCTGGGGGAGCACAATGTCAAGTGTGAACCACCGTTGCACATAAAATTGGGTATTAAGAAACAATTTGTTACAGCTCTTGACAGGGTGTCTGCAGCCTTCAAGTACCTTTGAGCCTTTTTGCCTAAGCTGTCTGAGGCAAAGGACAAAACTTGTGTCTTCGTTGTACCACAAATAAAGAAGATCCTGAAGTGCAAAGAATTCCTCAAGAAGCTCAGTAAGAAGGCAAAAAGAGCTTGTAGCAGCTTTGTCGCAGTAGTTCGGGGCTTTTTCAGCAATCACAAGACCGAAAATTATGTAGAACTGATTGAAGCTCTGGTGAAGAACTACGGCAAAATGGGCTGCAGGATGTTCCTAAAAGTCCATATCCTTGACACTCATATTCATAAATTCAAAGAGAACATGTGAGCATACTCAAAGGAGCAAGGCAAGCGCTTCCACCAGAGTATACTGGACTTTGAACGCTGCTACCAAGGAGTGTATAAAGAAACATGAGGGGAGACTATATTTGAGGCTGATACGTGAAAGTGATTTACATTACAGTCACAAATCTCAAAAAACTACTCACTTCTAAGCATTTTGTATAACTTTAATATAAATACACGAACATCTTGATTCATATGTTGTTTTATTCAAACCTTATGTAAATGAAAATGCGCAAATTTGCCCGTTTTTACATAGAAAATAGGTTAATTTTTAAATTTCATTATCTAGGTCAAAAAAGCAAAGTTTGAAGAGAATAATGGCCATTTTCTGTACTTTTACAACATAAGCAATTAAAAAATAACACATACTATCCAGGAACAATATATGTGTTACATAGTGTTATCATATCCTTTAATTCAAGAATTAAGGAAACTCGGAATTTTATATCAAATCAGTTTTTTATTATCAATGAGCTTGTCTTTTAACAATGAGATGAACCACGGGGAAAGCATATTTCATGATAAAGCTCGAAATAAATGAGTTAAAGGTAAAATAGGATTTGTTAATACAGTATCTTTCTTTCAACCTAAATCGTATCGAATACGTTAAAATTCGGATTTTGTTTCTGACATTGGCATAGCACTGATGGCTCATTATATAGTTTTGCGTTTAATGGAAAATAAAAAATGTATAATTGTATTTGTTTTAAAATTTCGCGCAAAGCTACACGAGGGCTATCTGCGCTAGCTGTCCCTAATTTAGCAGTGTAAGACTAGAGAGAAGGAAGCTCGTCATCACCACCCACCGAAAACTAATGGGCTACTCTTTTACCAATGAATAGTAAGATTGACTGTCACATGATAACGCCCGCACAGCTGAAAGGGCGAGCATTTTTGGTGCGACGGGGAGTCGAACGCTTCCTCTTGGCCATGCCAAGCCGGTAGATGTACCAATATTAAGTTTCTTATTCCATGTCTACTAGTATACGGTAATTTGGGTTGGAATTCTTAAGGAAGTTCAAAAATAAATGTGGATAACTTAATATTTACATTTAATAATTTGTTTCCCAGATGTCTTATTCTGTCAGTAATGTTATTTTCTACTTTGTCAATCTCTCATTTTAACTTTACTGTATTGCGATATTTTTTCATTAGAGCTTTCCCACATTTCTTCAGCTTCAGTGTTATTTCTGTAGCATTTCTCTATATCTCCAATTGTTTAATCAATTTTTTCTTCAATTAGTATTACATTCTATTTTATTTTAATATTTTTGAAACAGTAAATCTGTATTTTTTAAATTTCTTTTTTATATTCCTCAAAAGTTTTTTTTTCTAATTTTCTGTACTTTTCTTATCTATTGATCTTTCTTTTATTTTGCTGTAATGTTATCTTGGATTTCTTTTCATTTCCTATTCGTTTCCTTTAATTTTTGATATATTTCTTCTAGATGTTCTTTCAGTTATTTTTTCTTTATCCTTCTTGTATCAAGTAACGCTTCACTCTCTCTCTGTTTTTTCCCATCTTTAACAGTTGAAATCAAGCCAATATTTTGTTTTATTTTCACCAGAATAATATCCCATTTCTTGCACCGATGTTATATCGTTGTTCTTTCATTAAAGGGTTGTTTTCACATACCTAGTGAAAAAATTCAAAGTTAGGTGTGATTAAATTGTAAAAACAGGTTTTGATTCCTTTTTTAACGTTCCTACTAGCTTGAGCTCTTTTAAGCTGTCGTAAATTATTGTAAGCTTACATTGTAAAAGAACTTGAAACCTTTCTAACAATACTAGAATTAATGTACAAATGTAACTTCCTTGCATTAGTTAACATATTGATTGATTCACTTTACTACCTTTTTGAAACAATTGTTCACACTTTACAACTACTTCCTGTTTATAATCTAGTTTTGAATGTATAAGAAAAATTTGATGCCTATTTAAAACTTTTTAAGTAAGTGTTACGATTCGCACGATGTTGCCTTGCGTTGATTGTCTGGCTCATATCTCCGAAAAATTGAATACATTATAGTTCCAAAAGCTGTCGTCAGGGAGGTGTCATAGGCCGCCATGACAGTCATTATGAGATAGTTTTCACTTATTCCTGTTACTACAATGAACTTTACTAAATATTGTAAACAGTAGAAGTATAAGAAGATTACACATTAATTTGTATGAAGTTAATCTTGGTAATCAACATGTATTGTGTTATTTGTAAATATCAAATGTTATTGTATTGTCATAGGAACTTCTCCCTCAGATAAAATTGTTCAATTTTAAGATAGATAATACTGATATTTCTGTACACCGTCAAAAATTATACAATGTATATAACTTTGTGTGTTATATTTAAATGATAAATATATTATCTACAAACCAAAAACAGAAAATAGTAATATAGAAGTAGAAAATAACTTCTTACTTGACCAGCAAATATTGTGAATACACAACTAGCTTTCTGTAATGATAAGTAAAGTATATGAATATATAAATTTCTTCTGATGCAAAACCGTTATTCGAAGTTAAAGTATAGTGAACATACAGTTTGATTTTGTTGCAAAGTTTATTCTGTAACGACAGACAATAAACCTATATGTGATACTTTAGAAGCTTTATTTATATCATTTTTAAGCTGTAGGGGAGTGGTATGTGAAAGTCAGTACAACAGGCAGTTTAGTTTTCAAAGGTTTTTTATAGTTTCTAAAATTAAGAAACTTTGTTTACTTTCCTTTATCTTTCATTTAAGGTATAATAATCTATATGAACAAGTATATGCAGCAGGCATTATTACATTAAAGTGTACGTCACTATTTTATAAATTAATGAGTTTTCTTAAATAGCATATTCGTATATCTTGAAGTTTTGTCCAAAATGTTTCAGTATGCTTGTTAAATATGTGATTTTTACGTACGTATCTTAACACTTATACATCGGGTTATGATGAAACATGAGATTTTTTAAATCAAATAGTGGAATGTTTCATCATATGACTAAGTTACATTTAGTTACATGTACATAACATTTTGAATGATGTAAACAAGAACATTTAATGCTCTTTTTCATGTGATTAATGAGCAAAGGTCATCGACTAGTTAAGTTGAAACAGCTCACAACCCTACATTATATGTGTAATCATGTGACACCCTCCAAAGAATCTTGTCTTAACACCAGAGTCCACACTGTTTGTGTCTGATCCATGTAATTCTCAAACTTTTGTTTCCAGATTATACGCATGCACATTACTACTAGTGTCTTAACTTTAAACATTATTAAAGTTCTGATATTGTAGATAATAGTAATCAGTAAGTTTCTCATTTACCACATTTAGTGGTAAGATAAACGTTGGTTATAAAAGCTGTCTTATTCAAATTATATGATTTATGAAACGTTAAAAGAAGTTATGTATTCCATACTTCCAATGTTAGATAAAATTGTCCAAATTGTAACATGAACGATACCGATGTATATTCACACGCTTAAATGATTTCACATTTGAGAAGTTACGACTATGTATCTAGCTTTGCATGTTATATTTAAATGACAAATATGCAAGTTTTAGACAAAACGTAGTCTTATGGAAGTAACAATTTATTTGGATTGTAAACATACTGGCTTTATAAAATGTGAAAGAAAAGGTATGTATTATATTTTATTATATGAAACTTGAAATATACTGAAATAGAATATCTAGGTTGTTTGTTCATCTTATATTAACGATCGAAATACTTGTTGTTTTTGACACGTTCCCTTTTATATATGTTTAATATATTTGTTTTATTTAGCATGAATAAACATGTAAGTGGGGCAGAATCCTTTGGATGCCACAATGCGAAACAAAGTAAGGTATTTTTGGTCCATCTTATCATAATGCTCCGTTTAACTAACACAGAAATTACAACACTTAATATTCAACAAAATATTAAATCAATTCTATGATCTATAAAAATGATATGTCAACGATTGAAGAAAAGGTGGTAAAGGTGGTTATTTTAGATGTAGAGAAAATAAACTGATTTTAAAGTGCAAGAAAGAGGTGTAAAATGTTCCTTTTTTCAACGTAATTAAAGACAAAAGACAGCTCTCTTGATTTTATGGAATCACTATTACATGATGAAAGAAAATATCTAGTTTCTGAAGTAGTTATTAGTATCAAATTTCAAAATTTATAAAAAGTAATGAGTTATATTGCAGACAAGGCTGTAATAATCTACAAATATTGATTTTTTCTTGGAAACTTTTAATGTACTGTATTTCCCAATAATTGAAAAGCTTTCTTTTTTTAATTTCGCACAAAGCTATTCGAGGGCTATCTGCGCTAGCTGTCCCTAATTTAGTAATGTAAGACTATAGGGAAGCAGCTAGTGATCACCACCCATCGCCAACTCTTGGGCTACTCTTTTACCAACGAATAGTGGGATTGACCGTCACATTATAACGCACACACGGCTGAAAGGGCGAGCATGTTTGGCGCGACGGGGATGCGAACCCGCGACTTTCAGATTACGCACTCCTTAACAAGCTTCGCCATACCGGGCCAATTGAACAACAAAAAAGAACAATACAGAATATGATAAAGTCTGTTATATAATTTATGACAAATTGTTAGAATTTATTTGATAATTTATGTTGTAATTAACCAACAAAATTAAAATTCAACCTAAGTTAGAATTTACAGTAATTACAAAAACTGGAAACAATTTTCTAAATAAATAGAAAAGTTTAATAAGATCTTAAAAAATCAAAATATAAAATATTAAGAAATTAAACTTTGGATGAGATTTAGAGTAAGACCTTATGTGAAATTTGTAAAGATAATCAATTCTTTAATAACATATGTAGGTCACTAAACAGTTTGAATGTTTTATCAAGCCATCGTTTTATTTATTTAATAAATTCTTTGATATAAAAGACCATGTGTAGTATTTGTTTTCTAATTATAAAAAACTGTATCTTACGTATGATCAATTTAAATAGACTTATTACTACTGATTCAGTGGAACAGATGGCCTGTGATTTCCAGATGTAGTTAATTAGGTACTGTAATATCCATATTTTCAGCTCTCAAGGTATTTGCTGACTTTACTTTTCAAGGTTTATTTCGAGACAGTTTTTTTTTATAAAGTTAGTTCAATTTTCCCTTTGCGTATTTTTAATTATTGTGATAGCGAGTTGGATTTAATTTTAAATCTTATAAGGTTAAACATAATAACAATTATTTTACCTGAAATAACTGCCCCGGATGTTATTAATTTAACAAGACATAAGTTAATTTTGGGATTTTAATTGGAAACTGAACTGTAGTTTAGCTGATATCTGTTTATCAAACATTAGATATTTGTATTCAATCGTTGAATAAAGGGCATTATTGAACAATATATGAAAACAAAAAATATATGACCAATTTAAAGGAAAAAGCTTTATAAATTAATACGAATACCAAATTATTGCTCTTTTTGATATTATTAAAATATGCATAGAAATCAATGTAATATTCTCATATGATATTTTCATTCGCTATAAAGATTCAACTAAAATTACTTATGTAAGGAATACGAAGGAAATATCGAATAAAGTAATCAATAGACTATCTAAACAATATACTAAACCAGTAACAAGATAAGTAATATTATATCTGAAGGAAATGTGGAACAACAGTAACTGATAAACTGTTTTTCTTCATCATTTTGACCTTAATCACTTCTAATTTTGCCGTCAGCTACTCAGTTAGTTCTTCCATAATAATTTCTATCTTTCACATACTCTGACGTTACACTTTCTTTCCTTTTATCTGTACTATTTTTCCATATCAGTTTTCAGCTCCTTTTCCTTCTACCTTTGACCAGCATTCAAAATATTCTTTCTTCTCATTGGATTATTTTCTTTGCTTCTTCCTACGTTCTTATTCAACCTCAACTTAACTTCACGTATTTTTATATCATTTTACATATCCCAGCACACTTTTTAATATCATTATACATAATCAATCACTGTACTTAACGTCCTCCTTTCCGTTTTTGTAGTAAACCTTTCCATTTTTTCTCAGTGTCAATGTTTCCACTCCATGCAATATAGCTGTCTTAACCTCTGCCTTATAAATTTTAATTTTCAGTTTCTCTTACTTTTTTGCCATAAACAACTATTAAAACACACTTCTATTTCTGTCATTCACTTCTTACGCTCTCTCTTACTTCTAAGTCGCATCCTCGAGTCTTCTTTATAGGTGATCCGAGGTATTTTAATTTGTGTTATCTCTCTATTTAGCTTATCATTTATTCTGGCCAATTGCCATCCTATTTTATTACTTGTCCATGTAAACATATTATTGGTTTAATATAATAATAACCACCTAGTTTGAGGACTTACTACACTAAAATCCGGGTTTCGATACCCATCTTGGGTAGAACACAGGTAGCCTATTGTGTTGCTTTGTTTTTAATTTCAAAACAAACAAGCAAAATGTCTAACAATATTTCAATTGTAGACACGGTATTAGTTTTTAACGCTTTGCTGGTTTCACAATTAGGATTTTGTAATCTGATCTACATGTAAAGATAAATGTCTCAACATGTTACCAATTGGTAGATTTAATTATGTATAAATATTAAACAAGACAACCGATTGCACTTACATGATTTAATACACATTTAACATAGTGATTATATATTTAGTTTCTGTATTTAAGCATACTTTTTAGCAATTATTGTACTAAAAAGGACGCTTATTTAAATGTCATGCACTTTTACTACTTTGTCTTCATCCATATAAATATG
This sequence comes from Tachypleus tridentatus, assembly GCF_004210375.1. NCBI lineage: Eukaryota > Metazoa > Arthropoda > Merostomata > Xiphosura > Limulidae > Tachypleus > Tachypleus tridentatus. The sequence goes on from NC_134826.1 coordinate 98,498,167, forward strand.
TTCTTGACAAAATATGTCATTCCACACTATTCCATTATACCATTTATCAGTTTAATCATTCATTACTTGAATGATGCATTATTATAACAAATAATTTATTTTTCGTGTTTTTACAGTCCTGTAAATGACACTTAGTTTGCTACAACTAAATATAATAAATGAATGACTTGCTGTTTAATATTACTATTATTTGAAATAGCAACACTTATAATTCATTTGATGTTCTATACATAAATTTTGAGACTGTCTGACGTCAAAACTACTGTTTGTAGAAATAGTATTGCTATTTCCATACATTACTGAAGTATAACAGCAGATGACAAGATAGAAAGAAAATATTTGATACTTTGTGTCGCCTAAGGTTAAAACAAGTAACATTTTTGTTTCAACAAACCAAACATTCTATTTTCGTATCTTCCAGTTAAACTTAATTTTCAACTAATCATAATCGTAGAATAACCTTTAATTATAAACCAAGTGATTATTTCAAAGGTTTACCGTAACACGTGAATTATACAATCCACTGTTTTTTTTATAAAAAATCACATACATCTTATCATAGCTCAATATGCTATCATACATACTTAACAAAACTTCAGGCAGTTCAAAGGATCTATGTAAATAATATTTAGTGCTGTTACATTTTTATCTAGAACTCGTTTGACACTAACCTTGTATAGTCTGTACATTTGTTTGGTCTCTTTCAACCTATTCCTTATATGAGTCAATTGTTCAATATTTAAGACCACTGACCATTTCAATAAATTTGTTTTAGAACACAGAGAGGGCAGGATGTCAACTTTAGAAAACTCTTGGCCTTTTGTGTTCATTAGAACAGATAATGTTTCGTTTGAGTGCATAAAATTTCATCTGATTCACAGTTTACTAAAAGAAGAGAGTGATCGACATGGCAGAAAAATGTCATGAAAACAAAAGTTGAAGAAGTCAATTATAATACATTTAGCTACTTATGTATTTACAATATACTCAATATTGAAAATAAACGGTAAGTTCTACATAATCATCTATTTTTTACATCAATTTAATGTTAACCATAATTTAACCAAAGCTTTTGTACGACACCAAATTTAAAAATCAGTAAGCATAGTTTTTCACTTTATATTGTGATCATTATCTTCAAGTGCAATGCTCTGTAGTGTAGATGATTATGACAAGGTTCTAGATTGCTGCTTTTCTTTTTCGTACTTTTGTTATTAATGTTCCTTTTGTTTCTGGTTGTTGCAGAACTTCCTCCGTTTTCCAGCCTTTTTAGAAAACCCTGAGCATTCAGCACAGGAATCATATTTCGATCACATTCAATGATTTTTCTATTTGTATGTTTACTGTTCATTATTTGCTATTGTACATCAAGATTAGTTTGATGTAGTAGCTGATAACTCTTTTACGCACTTTCATTATTATGTTTTGTATCTTCGTAAATGTTTTTTTAACTTGCAATTCTGTTCTTTACCTCATTTTGACACCTGCCATTTGATTTAATTCATGCCTCTAAGTATTTTAACTTTTACATTTGATTGAGAAGGGTCCCATTTAATGATAAAGTGCATTTGGGACTGGTTTATTTCCTTAATATAACCATGGCTTCTTTTTCTTGATGTTTAGGCCGAGTTCCGTATTTCTCTTTTCTATATTTACAATGTCAAGTAAGGACTGAAGATATTTTTCTGTTCCTGCTATTAACACTGTATTATCAGCATATTTGATATTGTTTACATTGTTGCCCTCCGTAATTCTACCTGGCATGTCTTTTATCTCTCTCACACCAAACATTAATTGTGTATTCACGACATGTGACGGGACATTTCAGTAAGCATACAATTAATGTATAATTGTTTTTCAATAAAACTACATAAACTAGTTATTTGTTCATACTGAAACACCTTAGCTTATAAAATATATAATTAAGAATCATACATACATTGTACTTTATGTTCATATTACCTGTGCGCTGTCCACCACAGGTATCCAAACCCAGTTTCTAGCATTGATTTGTATGGAGCTGATGACTACATGATTGTACATTTTGTAAACATTCACTACAAAGTATAAACTCATAAACAATGTCTATAGTAGGTATATTTATATATTTCTTTTATACACACTAATTGGGATACCCGTACCCTGAACGGAAGTTATGTAAATTCATGATTAATGAAAAGTTATATTTTGACATGAAAACTTGTTTCTTATATAAATAATTAAAAAATAAACGCCCATAAAAACAGCAAAATGCAAAATATGAAACCATAGATTTGCATGTATCTTTTCATGGACCCAATAAACCTTCATGCCAAATTTGGTAAAGGTCCATTAAGAGGGGTGAGGCAGTGGTTAAAAAACCCGCAAAAACACTCATAAAAACCGCAAAACAACAAACAGTACTATTATATTTATATAGATGGCGCGAGTACATTAGATCAGCGTGTGACGTATTTGCAGGCTGATACTGGATTAAAATAAAGTTCTCCGTAGCGAAACGAGAAAATCATGACCCCTATTACAAATCTACATGCACACAGGATAAACATTTAGTGAACTTGGAGATAGCACATCGCATAATAAAAATGTTTTTCCAGTATCATATAAGCAAGAGTTCTATTATAGTATGACATATAATCCAGATCAAAGAAACTATGAGAAATTACGCCGAAAGGTAAAATACTGTGAGTAACACTTTTACATTTGTTCCTCAGTCACATGACCACTACATGAGGAAAACAATTAGTGCACTTGGTTTAACAAAACTAACAGACATATAAGAGTTTCTATTCCGTATCTTTCAAGCTTATTGCAATAAAACACAAGAAAATACTTTTCTTTCATGTTTTATAAATCCAACATGTTTACTGTCGATCATTACAATAAATGCTTTACAATCAGAATAAGCTGTTATGTTCTGTGTACTTTAACTCTGACAATGAAGAACGTATTTTATGTCACTGAACTTAGCAGTCAGTAATATAAAATTAATCATTAATCTAATTTACACAACAATACAGAAAGCTAAATGCGTTAGGCTGACCAGAAATAAATGTCATTTTTGAAATGCGAAGTTTGAAAAAGTATAAACCAGTGTTGTAAAACATGCTTTAATCAAAGTAAGCATCATTTGCTTCAACACACTTTTGCCAACGTGTAACAATGCTGTTTATACTTTTGCTGTAGAAATCATAGTTTCTATAGTCAATTAACTCCCTGAAAGCTTCTTCTGCAGCTGTCTGATTTTATAAGCGTTTAGTGTTCAAAAAGTTGTCAAAGTGGTTGAAAAAACAAAAAATATGAAGGGAAAAGGTCTGAGAAATAAAGTGGATGAGGCAGAACCTCGATTTAGAGCGTCATCCTTGATAGGTCATATAACGCTGATTTTTGCTGATCTTCAGTCGGTTCATGCGAAACTCACTTATCCAATATTTTCGTCTTTCCAGTCACACTCATGTGATTGGCAATGCTTGATTTTCGTGTACCTAGCTTTTCTACAAGCTCATGTACTATTGTGTGAGGATCTGTCTCAACTACTTGCATTAACGTGTTTTCATCTAAGAATGGCTTCCTTCCACGACCTTTATGGTATTCAAGACTTTTATCTCCATGTCGAAACCCGTACGTTCAGTAACAGATCAATGGCCGAATGACTGGTTGATGTTCTGTGTGGTTTCGGTAGCTTTTCGTCCAATTTGGAAGTCGTAGAGGAAAATCAGACAAAAGTCCTTCTTGTACATGTTGCCTTGGGGTGCGAAACTTACTCCGAGTAGAGTTCAAACAGCAGACAGTTAAGACACCTTGTAAGCGACAACACCAACGAAAATTACTCAATATTCAGCTTCTAAATGCCATCGTAAGAATTCCGACATTTATTTCTGAACAGTCTAATATATTCATGAAATTCTCAACATTTAACGGTACAAGACTAAATTATTTTCTGCTTCTAAGTTACCACTTCCTGTTTTCGATCTACAACTCATATATTTGACGTTTATATATATAACTCACCATGAACTATAAATAGACTGTGTTCTCCAAGTTTGTCCGAGAGGTAATTTCCATTGCCAAGTTGACAACTCGAAAACATTTGATACTTACAAATAACACAAAATGAAATATATAAAGACTGTAAATCATGAATTACCCAGATTAAGTTCACTTTCATACAAAACTGGTACATTACAGTTAGAGCACAATTATTGTATGCTTTTCTATTTAGTTAGACTTTCATACTGACCTTTGTTCATTACTCACATGACTGCCAGGGGCGTAGCCAGAAATGGTCGTTGGGGGGTTAGTTTGAGTGCTTGATGCAAGCGCCGCAGGCGCGAAGCCATGCTAGGGGGTCCGAGGGCATGTCCCCCGGGAAGTTTTTTAATAAAAACATAAAAGAAAAGCTTGAATTATGCATTCTGATACCACCTTTCTGGCAAATTTCAGAATGGTACACTGAGGTGTTTGTCTTATTTTTTTAATCATAAATAAATATATAGGTCTATATAATTAATATATAACTTAAAGTTATCAGGCCCAGCAAAGTAGGGCTACAGTCCTGTCATCAACATATAAAATATAGAGTCACTCAGGAGAGTACAAAATATATGTATAGTGTCTATAATCTGTATTCAAATATCATGGACAGTGTGTATGTTCAGATTCCCTAGATTTCAAGAATTAACTTCACAAATAAACAGTGGGTGGTACTATGGCAGGCTATCAGCACCATGGCACTAACCTAGTACAATTGGTGATGTTGACAAACAGAAGTTGCATTAAACAATCATTCACTATATCAAGCCTGGAAAAGCAAAAGACACTGCATGGATTCTTTAAACCCATTCATGAGGCTGAACCTGATCAATCTGTTGCAGCCAATCAGGTTGAATCAGAATTGTCAACTAAATTGTCAAAACCACTGCCACCTCAGGTCCAGTCTGGGACATTGGAAATTACGTATCTGATGATGTCAGCATTGGTAAACAGGTAAGTCGACTCCCCATTATATTAATTTTCTATTTAAAATCATGCAAACACTCTAATGAGTTTTAGACTGAATATTCATTGCTGCTAGTGATTGTAGGCCTACAGCCTTGCATTTTAAGCAAGAAATTGAACAGAACCGGCAATATTTAATGCCTATTATTGATACTGTATTGCTGTGTGAGAGACAGGGTTTAGCTTTGAGGGGAAAATATGATTCTGGTCCAATCTTTGTTCATGAAACTGATGAGAAGCCCATCAATAATGATGGGAATTTTCGGGCAATTTTGCACTACAGGGCAAAGGGTGATGTCAAGCTTTCAGCAAGCCTTAAGAGTACAAAGAGGAATGCTACGTATCTCAGTCCTCAAATTCAAAATTAAATCATCAGTTCCTGTAATACTCATGTTCTTGATAGTTTGGTCAACAGGGTTAATGCTGCAAAGTGTTTCTCAATATTAGCTGATGAGACAACGGATATTTCAGGCATTGAACAGTTTTCGCTGTTTGTTAGATATTTGCATGCTAATGACAACTCTGTTGTAATAAGAGAAGAATTTTTTGCAATTTATACCTGTTTATGATGTGACAGGCAGAAACTTGGCTGATGTTATCATAACCAATCTGACAAAATATGGTATTGACATGGCTTACCTGCGAGGACAAGGGTACGACGGTGCTGCTTCTATGAGTGAGAAATTCAATGGTGTCCAGAGACACATAACTGATAAATCCCCACTTGCACCCCATGTACACTGCAGTGCCCATTCCCTAAAGTTGGCAATTTCTGATGCTTCTAAAGAAGTTCCTGTGAAACATTGCATGGGAGTAATTTCTAGCATTGAAAACTTTCTCAATACACCCAAACGAAAGCACGTTTTGGCTTTGTCGGTGGAGAATAAAGCACCTGAATCGAAAAAAAGGTTTGAAAGATCTCTGCCCCACCCGGTGGGTTGAGAGGCATGACTCAGTCATTGTCTTTCTAGAAATAATCCATGCAGTTGCAGATGCCCTTGAGATCATATCAGGTTGGCAAGACAGAGATTCTGCCATGCAAGCCAATCAACTGTTGTGTTCTATAACACAGCCAGAATTCATCATCACTCTACTTACCATTGCTAAATTGTTTTCCTTTAGTTTACCTTTGTGCAACTTACTGCAGCAACAGAACATTGATTTAGGTGCTGCGATGCATCACGCAGAAATAGTGGAAGATTTAATCCGTTCACTCAGAAATAATACTGTGAATGAATTTAACAACATTTTCTGTGAGGCTCAAACTCTGTGTAGTGAGCTTCAAATTGACATGATAGTGCCAAGGCAGGCTAAAAGACAGATGTACCGTGCTAACCCACAAACCACTAGCCCTGAGGAGTACTTTCGTATTGTTGTAATTGTAGCATTTGTTGATCACTTTATTTCACAATATGTGACCGTCTGTCCAGTCACAAAACTCTCCTTACAAACTTCATATGTCGACTACCATCAGGATCTACTACAGAACGGTCAGAACCTACAGCACAACAATGTGACCAAATTAAAGAGTTGGTCAATATATACAATATATTGACAGTACTTCACTAGCTGCAGTAGATGAACTTAGGGTTTGGTACAAATCACTTGCGAACAATAGACCAAAAATGTCATAGATGCATATGCAATGTGTAATGCAGAAATGTTCCCAGTCATTTCTAGTCTGTTGAAAGTATTTGCCACGCTGCCTGTGTCAACAAGCTCAGTGGAGCGTTCGTTTTCAACTCTCAGAAGACTCAAAACGTATTTGAGAAATACCACCACTGAAGATCGATTGAATGACCTGGCCTCATTATACGTTCACCGTGATATTAAAGTTGAACTAACTAAGTTGTAGCTGTCCTGGCAAGAACGAACAGAAGATCGAGCCTTTCATAGATATTCGATCGTATTTCTCTAGTTCTGACAAAACTTGCTGAATTAAAAGTGTTCAATCAGAAATTTGCATTTGACCATTTGTTGTGTGTGAAATTATCTGCCATGCAATCACAAATCTTTATGAAACTTCACAGGTGGCAACTGAACTTGTCTAAAATGTTTGGGTCCATGGGAGGAATAACCCCCAAACCCCCCTTGGCTACGCCCCTAATGACTGCTACTTGAGTAACAATTTGTTCTATATCATGCAATAAAAGCAAAAACAAGCGTGTTGCATCTAATATCTGACATATAATATTACAGAACACTAACTGTGGCGCTAGTGCGATGTAAAAGCAAAGTAATGTGTTAGATATTTTGTTTTCCACGCTTTTATTTAAAAAAAATAAGTACCATGGACGTTTTTCAATTTTGTAATATATGATAATAATTTTTGTTATTCATGACAAAAATATGGTCTATAAGAAAATAAGTATCTATCCGTTTATAAAAAGCATTCTTATAAACATATAAAACCATTCGCCAACGTGATTAGATTCATTTTTAGTGTCTTGAACTTTATATAACAATACAGAAAGCTAAATGCACGTTTAAAAAAATATTAATATTTGATGGTACACTATGAAATTATTTTCTTTTTATAAGTTTCCACTTTCTGTTTTCGATCTAGAACACAAATATTTGTCGTTTAAAGCTACCATCGTTTACAAATATAGCTAAGCAAGATCTATACATAGTTTAACTACTTCAAAATGTAATTATTTAGATATAATAGAGTTTTAGTATTTACATCTCTAACGTCAACAAAGTTGTTTTAAGATTTATAAAAATTTAATAAGGTTGATTGTTGTACGGGCCCGGCATGGCCTAGCGTGTAAGGCGTGCATCTCGTAATCCGAGGGTCGCGGGTTCACGCCCGCGTCGCGCTAAATATGCTCGCCCTCCCAGCCGTGGGGGTGTATAATGTGACGGTCAATCCCACTATTCGTTGGTAAAAGAGTAGCCCAAGAGTTGGCGGTGGGTGGTGATGACTAGCTGCCTTCCCTCTAGTCTTACACTGCTAAATTAGGGACGGCTAGCACAGATAGCCCTCGAGTAGCTTTGTGCGAAATTCCCAAACAAACAAAAAAATCATTGTTGTAACATAAATGAGTCATAACATATCGTCACACGGTTTTACTTATGTTACAGTTGACTGTGTTTTTATATTAAAGAATAAAAGATGTCTAATAGAAATGAGAGAATGTTGCCCACCTTTAAAGTAGGTTTGTGATCATCGGTAAAAAACAATGTTTTGATGGTGTACAATGATGAATATGTTGTGACCATAGTGTTATTTCTGGCAATGAAATGAAAAGAATTTGAAGACCAAGTGTTTGCGAACATCCTTGAGATGTCATGCAGAGACCTTTCAGGTAAAATTGCAGACAAACATTGAAACAATCGGAGGAGTTTCCTTCATACAAAAACTTGTTGTTCAATATATATTAAATATACGACGACTTTCGCAAGTCTGTTTTCGATGTCAAACGTGACCTATCGGCAATACTGGCGCACGTAGTGTTGGCTGGAAATGTGTCAAAGTATCAGCTTAAACCCTGTAGCAGTTCTTAATAGTACATCATTTATTAAGGTATTCAAGCGTAGGTGTCAAATGTAGATGTGACATTTCCAGCCGACCTACAAACTCGGGTATCTTTGCGTGTCATAGCAACCCGCCCCTTGATGACACTTTGTGGAAATATTGCTTCATTGTCTCCGATGTCTATGGTGTCATCGTTTCTACCCCTAAGGTGGCTGTCAACAATAGCCCTAACTACTCATGTTGTAACCTCAACTTTCTAATCTTTCATCGGTTCTAACCCTCTTAGCTTAAGATGAAAATTTAAAAAAACAATTATTAAATTAATTTTTACTGTCTTCTAATGACGCCGTCAATAACTTTTATTTGAACGATTTACAAACTCAAGGTTAGCAAATGAAGTTTCCTGGATTGCTTAAAGACAAACATTATCTGTTCTTGTCATATATAAACTAAATATCTAATTGAATAACTCTAAATAAGTTTGCTTTGTTTATTTTGTATTTGAGAACAAAGCTACACACTACAAGTATCAAAACTGTTTCTTACAGTATTAGTCCGCAGACATACCGTTGTGCTACTGAGGAGCGTATAAATAAAAATTATCAGAGATGCTCTTCCAAAAGTAAGTGTTCATCACACACTCTTTACAAAATCATTTACTTTGTGTATTACCATCTGATTATCATTAGAACAAAAACGTCTGTCATGGTTATAAGATAATACATCCAGTTCAACGCCTTAGTTCCAGTTTAACAGCAGTTTGAAACAAAATACGTTGTGAATCTACAAAATGTTATAACTGTCGATCTTAACTCTTCTTTTATTTCCTGTTTACACCGTAAGTGCAAAAATATTCAGTTCCCCTGTTTATAAGTCAAATGATACAAAGCGATGGCTTTGAGTACTTTGAAAATTAAATGTTGGATTTTCAATGTTAAATACCCAGAGTTTATTTACACGAAGCGTCTTAACTTTTTAAAACTGTTGGAATTCTAAAAGATAAGTTATCTTTCAATACCAAAAAAAAAAATAAATAAATGGGGACGCGAGGAAATAAGTAAGTGTTAAAATAGTAAATTGATTATAAAACTGAAAAAGCACGATATTTGAAAAACATGTAGAAACCATAATAAATCCAAGAAACACAACAATTTATTGAATACATTCAATATTAAAAAATATTGAGAAGTAAAAGGAGTTTGTAACATAAAAGATATATAAAACTGGAAGTTGTTTTAATTATCAAACATTTGGAATTGTCTTCCGACGACGTGATAATGGTTGATGGAATGTTTGTTCTATCACTTTTATTTCATTTAAATTAGCTTATTAGACATCAGGACCTAATAAAAAAAACTACCACAAGTGGTAATTGATCTTACGCTGCATCATCCCGTAGATGTCGGAAGAGGAAATGTAGATATATATATTCGAAACTGGATGGAGAACATTCATTTGTCATCAAGAAATGTATGGTAGTCGTAACAATTATTCTTTACTTAAAAATTATAAGCAGCGTAACATAGCGGTAGAAACTAAAAAAAAACATATAATGAAAACCATAATTGATTTTAATAACACAGCATAAAAATGGCACATTTGAAATGTTTATTAGACATGAATATTTTTCATCCAATGAACATATGATCATAGAATACGAATTTTCTGTTATTTTGTGTCTACTTTTAAAAAAAAAATTGCATAAAGACATTACTTAAGATCATGATCAAGGAAAACAAAACATGAGAATATTTTGAGGAAATTAAGAGTATATTTGCACTTAATATTAAACATCAAGCACAGAACACACAAGGACTGCTCTCGTCTTGGTGCTTTGAAAGTTAAAAAACTTCGTGCCCAAACTTCTGATCTGTACTTGATGAATAAATTTGAATAAGTAATAACCTGATATCCCAAGGAATGCTTATGTGTGTGTGATGCAAAAAAATACTTAAGTAGACGAGTCAGGGAAAGTAAAGTTCAACGTATTTTCCAATCGGAAGTTTACACACGAGCGTAGAACTAATAAGTATTGCATAGCAGTATTCTAGAAGGAAAAATAAAAGGTAAAGTAAGAGAATATTTGTGATAGTGGAAGCAGGTATAAGTGAAATAAATCAATGTCATATCTCTGAACGCTATTCGATAACTTATAAAAATGAAAACCGTTAGCAGTGAGTGTTCCGCATAATACTTAGAGTTGAGTATAACTCAGATTTTCTAAATTAACTTTCTCACTTTGTGCTACTCTAAACAAAAGCAAATTGGATTTGTTACTATATGTAATATTGAACAACATGAAACAAAATCAGCTCTAGCGGTCCTAACCGTATCTTTGTTCCCCAACAAGCTGGAGTATATTTTGTATTAGTTTGAAACTTAGACTAATACTTCAAGAAAAACAGTCTGTATTTTATTTTTACTCAAAGTTTCGTCTCCTAGCCTTCTGAGAGAGGTTTATTTGTTGTTTTCTTTTTAATTTCAAGCAAGCTACTTCAAGACTGTCGGCGTTAGTTGTCCCTAATGTAAAAGTAATACACTAGATAGTAAACACCACCCTCCGCCAACTCTTGGCTTACTTTCTAACAACAAAAAAAGTAAGTTATAACGCTCTACATCTGATAGGCTGAACACGTCAGTGACGAGATCAGACACGCGACCTTAAGAAGAGTCGAATGTCCTAACGACCAACCCATGTCAGGTTCCTTCGACAGGTAAACACATAAATGAAATGCACTCGAATACAACGTAATAAAAACACGCTTCTTTATCCCTTGATTTCGTGCCATTCCGGACTGCCAGACATGGAGTGGATGGTTAGATAGATATCAGGAAAGCTGCCTAGGAGACTATAGACAGTTTGTGAAGCAGTCTATGATGGAGAAACGGACAGACATATTCAATGACTGTGTGCAAGATATACAACATCTGAAATACGGAAAGAAAGATAGCATAGCAAAATATTTTACAGAGGGACACAGTTTTCTTATAACAGAAAATTCTCTGATCGTTCGAGTATTACACAAAGCCTAAGACTCTTAGACCTAAAATATAAAGAAGCTATGTCGATTAAAATCTGAAATAAACTTCAATACTGACTGATGACTTGAAGCAAATTTTGTTGTTGTATTTTTTAAATTTGTCTGTATAAAATAGTTTCTTATTATAAACATAAACTTGTATTCGTAGCTTGTGTGACCTTACATCATAATAAGACCAAGAATAAATTTTACAACTCTTTCTGATAATCTCTGGTATTGAGCAAAAGGCCTCATCGCTAGTGACGTGCGGCACATAAGGTGTATAGAACCAGTAAAAAAATAAAATCAGTCTTATTATGATGAAGTGTAGTGCCACACAAATTAACAATCAGTAAATCACGCTTCAGCCAGTTCATTTCCTATAAATCTTCTTTCATGGTGCTATGCTAGGTCTTCTTGGGACGGTTAAGTTTCCTATGACCATATAGTGGTACCCAGACCAGTTCCGTCTTGTCACGTCGACTATCAAAACGTCATATTTACTAAAAACACTCGAAGAAAGCTAAAGCTAGTGACTGAAACGTTATACTTATCGAAAACTCAAGGAGAAGCCTATCAGCTGAAACGTTATACATATTTATTTCAAGTTCACAGAAAAGGCTTGTAGTAGTAAAGTTGTATATATATATATATATTATAAGCTCTCAGATAAGAGTAGTAATTGTTTATACTGCAAGCTATCTAAGAAACTAGTAGCTGCTAACAAAGACTGGTGGCTGAAATATTTTATATACAATACAAGTTTCTAACGAAGACTGATAGCTCAATTGTTATTCTTGTTTTGTTTTTTGAAATGTAAATAGTTTTTATGAAAGTTACGACAACTGAGATTTCTCAATCTGCCGCCATCTTGTGGGTCAAGTTCAAACAGTTTTGATAGGCTAAGAAATTGTTGTTGAATTACTCTTGCTATGAGCATTTGCAATAAAGCCAGTGTCATTGTCAATAAAAAGGAAAAAATATTGACACTCTGAATAAAGTTTGTTAAAAAAGACACGAGAATAAATAAGGCGGAATCTGTTATAGAGGATAGCGGAAAAAACAACACTATTCAAGCCATCTCAAAGGTTTTTCATACATTTGCTTGCCGAACATGGAACGCCAACATAATAACTAAACTGAGCTCTTTTTAAATCGTTTGACTCGTACAATCATTTCTTGTTCGGTGAGTAGAAAATGTTGTCCGTTTGCCTTCCAACGACCAGCTTGTTGTGATTATCAAGTAAGTTTTCATACTTTACATAAATCTACTGTTTGTTTTTATATCGATCTATTTTACATTTGTAAATTTAAGCTTATTGTTTATATAAGCACAAAGCAATGATTTAGTAAGGATAAAGCTTTTTGAAAATGAATATATTATTTTCAATATATATTATTTCATGGAGAACAAGAATGTTGTAGAATTTTTATTTATGAACGAGAAAGGACACTGGAACCTGATTTAGCAAATATAGAATCAAAAGTGTCGAATGCAAGATGTAGAGGTGTAACTACAGATATTAAATTTTAAATAGTTTAACAGGTGTTTGGTTCTACAAACTCTTCAATCCTGGTATAATATACAGTTTAACAGGTGTTTGGTTCTACAAACTCTTCAATCCTGGTATAATATACAGTTTAACAGGTGTTTGGTTCTACAAACTCTTCAATCCTGGTATAATATACAGTTTAACAGGTGTTTGGTTCTACAAACTCTTCAATCCTGGTATAATATACAGTTTAACAGGTGTTTGGTTCTACAAACTCTTCAATCCTGGTATAATATACAGTTTAACAGGTGTTTGGTTCTACAAACTCTTCAATCCTGGTATAATATACAGTTTAACAGGTGTTTGGTTCTACAAACTCTTCAATCCTGGTATAATATACAGTTTAACAGTGTTTGGTTCTACAAACTCTTCAATACTGGTATAATATACAGTTTAACAGGTGTTTGGTTCTACAAACTCTTCAATCCTGGTATAATATACAGTTTAACAGGTGTTTGGTTCTACAAACTCCTGGTAAAACTCTTATTCGTAGATCTTAAGCTTAGGTTTGAAATTTGCAAAGAATCAATGACACATAACTACAGTCATGGATCATAACCAAAAAAAATGCGAATTATCTTCGTAGTACATGACAGTTAGGTAAAGTTTGCAGTCGTGTTATTTTGGATTAATGTAGCAATTAGAACCCGAAATTTTTATATAGTAACTAAAAATTCTGCAAACTGTTCCGATCAATTGGAATAGAGAAAGTGAGATATGAGGTGATATGTGTTAAAAGTTAGCATACTAAGAAATTGGTGTATGAGATGATATGTGACACTGAATTTCATTTCTCCAAATTCATGAAACAAAAACTGGACGAATAAATAAACTCACTGATAACATAAAAGAGGTACCCAACCATTCTGAAATGAAAAAAAAATGTGATACTACCATCTGAATACAAAATGTCATATTTGTTACAACTAAACTAGTTCTTCTATCAGTAATATAAAACTGCGTTAAACAATAAGATCTATTTTTCTTGGATATTCATTTTCACTTATATTGCATGATCTGTATGATAAGAACAATCTTAAAAAAGAACCATTTCATCTCTGTTATAAACCTTTTGAAAACACCAAATAACGAGAGATCAAGCATGTAATACTGACGTCCAAAGAAGACAAGCAGACACACAATAAGAGGTAGCACTGTTTAAGACCTGGCCATGTGTGTTGCCTCAGTGGTTTTCCAGAATTAAGCACCATCAAGGTAATCTGTTACCATCATTCTTTACATCGTAAGAAGCTAAGAGAGGGTATGACCATGAAACTACTGCTCTGGATGTAAAAGTATGAAAACCTTGTATACAGAAATTACACTATGTAACATAAATGTTGTTTCTGAATAGAAAATGGCAATTATTCCTTTCAAACATTGCTTTTGTGACCTGGATAATGAAATTTAGAAATTAACCTATTTTCTATGTAAACACTGGCAAATTTGCACATTTTCATTTACATAAGGTCTGAATAAAAAAACATCTGAATCAAGATTTACGATTTACGTGTATTTATACTTAAGTTATACAGAAATGAACAAAAATGTTTAGAAGTGAATAATTTTTCGAGATTGGCGACTGTAATGTAAATAACTTTCACGTATCAGCCCCCAAATATAATCTCCTATCATGTTTTCGTTATACGTTTCTTGGTAGCGGTGTTCAAAGTCCAGTATATGTTGGTGGAAGCGCTCGACTTGCTCCTCTGAGTATGCTCCCATGTTCTCCTTAAATTTATCAAGATGAGCATCAAGGATATGGACTTTCAGGGACATTCTGAAGCTCATGTTGGCATAGTTCTTCACCAGAGCCTCAAACAGTTCTACATAATTTTCGGCCTTGTGATTGCCCAAAAAGCCCCGAACCACTGTGACAAAGCTGCTCCAAGCTTTGTTTTCCTTCATATTGAACTATTTGGTAAATTCTGTGCACTCCAGGATCTTTTTTATTTGTGGTCCAAAGAAGACACCAGCTTTGATCTTTCTTTGCCTCAGACAGCTTAGGGAAGAAGGCTCAAAGGTACTTGAAGACTGCAGACCGCTTATCAAGAGCTGTGACAAATTGTTTCATAAGACCCAATTTTATGTACAATTGTGGGAACAATACCTTCTGGAGGTCCACTAGTAGCTCACACTTGGCATTGTGCCTCCCATCAGAGAACTCGGTCCGTTGTGGCTAGTGCCTTCTGTTGTAGTGCGCTGCAGTGTCTCCCTGCTGTCCCAAAGTCAAAGATAACAGGGAAATTGGTAAAGCCTCCTTGGAGACTCATCAGGAATTTCACCATTTCGAAGTCTCCAATAACCTATAAGCCATACTCATCATACTGCAAGGCTTCTAGCAAGGTCTTGACGCTGTTGTATTCCTCTTTGAGGTGCACCGAATGACCCAGGGGAAGAGAAAGATATTCATTCCCGTTATGAAGAAGCACAGCGTCAAAGCTCCTAGATGAGGTATCAATAAAGAGGCGCCACTCGTTCGGATTACAGGCGATTCCAATTGCCTTGCATAGACAGGATACATTGTGGCAAAAGCAGAGCTCATCTTGACGAGAGTGAAGAAGCTATAAAAATGTCGGTGACGCCTCCTCTAACTTGCGACTTGCACACTTTCATCTAACAAATCCAACTCTTTGAGCTTAGATGTCAAAAGCTCGGAATTCGACTTTATTAGATCAAGATCTCTGGTTAAGTCATTGAGGTCTCTTTGGGTAGGATAGTATGGGTTTCTCTCACCAGCTGCACCTCTGAAATTGTAATCTGGATCTTCAACTTCTACTTCCTTTTCTGATTTGCTGTTTTCTTCTGAGGATGGCTGTTTTATCTCTTAATTCTTGAAAGTTCGAGAAAATTCTCTATCAGCACTAAATAGTACTAAATCTACCTGGAATGTTCTGGAAAATGAGTAAATTTGAAAATTTCCTTACCCAGGTCACAAAAGCAAAGTTTGAAGAGAAAATAGGCATAAGCAATTGGGAAATGACACTTTCTTCCCAGGAACAAGAAAAGTAAAAATTTTGTTACATAATGTTATTTACAATCTAGTGGGCTTGTAATCAATCCAAACTTTTTATACATACAAGCTTTCACAGGCTGTTATGGGGTTGTTATGGGGAAGGTTTATAGGAACAATGAACATGCACATTTGGATGTTATTATCAAGTACAGATACAGATCTTTTATATGTGAAGAGGGTTAGTGTGATTTTGTGGTATGAACTGAAGCTGGCTTGCATCTCGAAAATTTAGACTGTACGCAACTTTGTGGATTACAATGATGACAAATGCTTTAGTTTTTGTCAAACGAATAGTTTTTCCTTATTTTGTTGGTAAATCTTACATCAGACTACATCTTGTCTCTTTGAACATGTATCAGAACCTTATTTATAATATTCTTTGAGCTACTGATGACAGTTTGAAGCCGTGACTAATTGCATATGTTTTATATGTGTCAAATTCAATGGAGAACTTATATGCACAGATAGCCAGCAAATAAACGTTTTATTAATCTGCACAGTAGTTTTACAGTATATCTTTACCTACATACAATTATTGATAAGATAATTATTCACTATTTATATCCTCCTAATTATACGTTTCAGCCGTGAAAATTCCTCATGCCTGTTGTTCCCTCGAAATACTGTTGAAAAAAATGAATGTGTATTCGTACTGAAATTATAGCTCAAATGGATCATAACATATGCTTCATACCTAGTATTGCCCCCCAGTGGCTTAGCGGTATGTCTGCGGACTTACAACGCTAAAAACCGTGTTTCGATACCGGTGGTGGGCAGAGCACAGATAGCCCATTGTGTAGCTTTGTGCTTAATTCAAAACAACAACAACATACCCAGTATTAAATGGAAATTTTGACCCATAGAATTTTTACATAACGCAGTACGCAGTTGCAGTTTTATCTACAGTAGCCACATCTGGAGCGCCTGTTAAGTAATAAATAGGCAAGGTTTAGGATAAAATTATGCATAGTTTTATTATGTGTTCTACATAAATTATTACATGTGCATTGTTTCTAATCCTCTGTATTTCATAGACAAGCAACTGGACTTTTGCCTTCGTACAAATTGAAATTTTGTCTTCTGCTTACAAGGGCCTAAGACTTTCTTGTATAATAAAACTTCTGTTAATCAGCACTAGACCTCCAGACAAAAGCTTATCAAACAACGCACTGTATTGCTATACATTTCTCACTTGCCAGTCTATCCTAAGATTTTGAAATAAGAGAGAAAGAACCCTGAAATGTGATTGAAAGTCAATAACTTCACTGTATAGATATGATTATATATTAACAAGAGTCTTTCGATAACGAGACAGTCCATCATAACTGCTGCTTTTAAATCAAAATGTTTTCAAACTTCTACGGACATTGATAGTCAAAGTTTATTCTTCTCTCACTTTATGACCAAGAAATAAATCATTTGAACTGATTTTACACTAAATGAATGACAAATAAGAAAGCTTAGAATTTCCAACTCTTCAAGCCCAATCTTGCGCAGGTAAATATAGTCTAAATATGTTTAATTATAACTAACATCCCTTTGCGATTATTTTCAGGAATAAGTGATTCTGAGATGTTAAAAATGATCGTTAATGCAGCTAAGTTTGCAAATCCAATGCAATATCTAATCTTCTCATAATTGTTCTTAAAATAACTTGGATTTTTCTTTAGGATTTGTGTTTGTTTGGTTTTAAATTCGTTCAAAACTATTTCAAAACTATGTGTGCTAGCTGTCCTCATTTTAGCAATGATAGACTGAGGTAGCTACTCAACACCACCCACTATTAGCTTATTCTTTTACCAATGAAACCTGACATTGATCGTTACACTACAATACGTCCATAGCTGAAAGAACGAGTATGTTCGGAAATCTAGTTTTGAACCCGTGACTCAAAGATTGCGAGTTAAGCACTAGAGCCACCAGATTATGGCAGCCCTTCCAAAACACAAAATATTTGCTCATCAACAGGCTTACTAAAGTCTTCACATATTTTCTGGGTCGTTGGTCATCTTTAATAAAGTAACGAGAGCTTCAGATACTTAATGTTATCACAACTCCACTGACACCTGAAGCAGTTAAAATTAATGAAATTATTTTAGTTCAAATTCATAAAATTATATATCATATTTACATACCTCTCCAAGAGCTCAAAAACGATTTACAAACCTTTTGTACAGGATCCGGCATGGCCAAGTTGTTGGGACACTCGACTCGTAATTTGAGGGTCACAGGTTCATATCTCCGTCACATCAAATATGCTCGCCTTTTCAGCCATGAGGACATTATCATGTGACGGTCAATCCCATTATTTGTTGGTAAAAGAGTAGCCCAAGAGTTGGAGGTGAGTGGTGATGACTAGCTGCCTTCTCTCTAGTCTTACACTGCTAAATTAGGGACTACTATCGCAGATAGTCCTCGTGTAGCTTTGCGTGAAATTCAAAAACAAACCTTTTGTACAGATATATATTAATTAAAAGAATATAATGCATATTCTATGTTAAACTATGTAATTTTTGCAAAATTTAAGTTCTTTGTTTAAATATAGAACTTAAAATTAATCAACATGCCTGAGCAATATGACTGATGAATATTTTTTTTAGTTTAGACTGCTCTTTCCTTCGGAGGTAACTGAAATTCACTGTAGGTACCCAACTTGGGTGATTGTTTCGTACAAATTTACTTGCTCACCTAAACAGGAAAAATAAATGTTTGCAACATGATCATATACACTTGGAATATTTTTTGTCAATTCGTAAAGTAATATTTATATTATTACAACAAACAATTTTATTTAGCTTATTTATCAGATTAATTCGAAAATACCTCGTAGCATTTGTAGCAATCCTGCTTAATTTCATATTTATATTTATATTGTAAATTTATGTTTATATGTTACAAAATGGTTTCTGCGGATCTCGGGTATGTGGCAGGTCGGACCTCAGTTTGCTTTTTTTTTTTTCCTTTTCTCATTAATGTCGTCTAATACTCAGAATTGCATGAAATCGTCCCTTGGGTGAAGCCATCTAAGTTATTACAACAGCCAGAAGTTACAAAGATATGAACGACTTTTACGTAAGACAATTATTTTGAGTGAATTAAATAATTATCAAGCGATCTTTGTCTTAAAATATAATGAAATGTTAAATGGCAATTTAATGTTTGTTGTTTAACCCACATGATGACAGTTGAGCCTAAGATACTAATTTGTAGCTTCATATGAAACTATCCATAGGTTGTGTTTTTGCTTCATATGTATTCAAACTTTCAGTCAATACTTAGAACTCTTAGTAGATTCACATTCGTTTTATTTGTCAGTCCATTGCAGTATACTTTTTTATAGAAACAAATCCTACATTTGAAAGAATGTTTTAAGGAGTATTTCTTCATTATAAAAATATCGTTTATAGTTAATTTGTACGAATAAAAATGATTATGGTTTTATGATGTATATCAGTTTCTGCTTCATGCACATACCTTTCCTTAATGTTAACATGAGAGGTTAAATTAACTTTTTCATGTATAAAATGTACAATGTTCCAAGAGTGATTAAAGACTGGATATTTTCCAGTTACGCTCCATGTGTGTTTGTTGTTAAGTACAAAGCTACACAGTGGGCTACTTGTGCAGTATCCACCAAGAGTATTGAAATCCGATTTCTAGCGTTATAAGCGACATACGTAATAATGAGCCATGTGTTAGCAAAAACATTAAATCAATACATGTAATATTTGTGGTAAAAATCATATTAGATTTGAATTACTGATCCAAACGTGACTTTTATCACAAATATTACGTCGATAGAACTGCTTATTTGTTATTTTTCATAAGCTCTTATCGTTATGTGTTAGTTATTACAACTTGCTGAAAAAGGTTTCCTTTTACGACTTCAATAAATAAAATTAATAAATTAATAATAATAAATTTAGAACACTAAAATTCACTTTGCTAATTTAGAGACAGCAGACATATAAAAGACTTTTACCTAAAGTTTGACAACTAGATAAATAGATTAAAATTGTTTTATTTATATCTCAATATCTGTGTTGAAGCCAGACCAAAGAAAACCATAGCATAAAGATCGAAACGTTTTTCCATTTATAAGACAATGCAGAAAGGTCGTGGAGAGATTCCAGTGTTATTAGAGTTTAATGCAGCAATAAATACTTATTATGTTTTAAGAAATATTTACACACACTGCAGCTTTACGCTTATCGGATTAAACAGCTAATAAAACCGTGGGCTTCACATCTTTGTGAATTGTTGTTCACTCACACCACACACAGATACTGTACCAATACTTTACATAGCATTAAACTATGCTACGAAGGTTAGCTTTAACAAATATGAAATACTAGTGACATATTAATGTAATGCACTATATTATAGAATAAGTTTGAGTTACAGTTGTTTTCTTTTTTCATTTTAAATTTAAAATATCGTGGTTCTCGGATCAAAAACCCTTCGTTGAACATGCCCACTTTCTCAGCCTTGGAAACATTATGATGTAACGGTCAGTTCTATTATTTATTCGTAACCCGTAACTCAATAGTTGGCGATTTGTAGTATTAACTAGTTGCCTTCAGGGTAGTGTATCACTTCAAAATTAGGAATACCTAGCGCAGATAGCTATCGACGAGTTTTTTGAGAAATTTAATAAGCAAACAAACTGGAAATCTAATCACTTAAATTTTGATTGGTCAACTAAATTTAAATGTTATAGAATATCTTAAGTACCAGTTATTAGCTTATTCGGAATGATGGGATGCTTGGTACGAACAACAAAGAAATGGACTTATTGTATCGCAGCCTAATATTTTCAATCTTTTTTTTACATATTTTGTAAAAAATATAGATATATTAATATAATGCATATGTTTAATTAGTTTCAGTTCTATCCGAAAAACCTATATAGGTTAGTGATGTTATGATATGCAGTATCAAAATATATCATATTTCAACATTACCCAGCCAACAACTACTTTTTTCTCAAACTTGCAATTTATTGATACTAATGGAGTATTATAAAAGAACAAAATGAGATAGCCATTTGAAGTAATGACTGGTAATCTATTTTATTTACGACTACCATGTGAAAATTTCGGTGATATGTATGTGCCGAAGACAAACCACAAACCATTTTTTTTATTGTCCTGTATTTTCCATTAAATTAAGTAATATTCTTTTTGTATACATTTCAGATAAAACTAATAGTAACGTACTTGATAATATGTGACAATCTTTTACCATTCAATTTCGTTTTTTTCCTTTTTTTATAATTAATTCTGGTGGTGTTACAATACCAATCAATCTCATCGATTTTCGCCATCTATTGGAAAATTAAAGTAATTACAAAATAACATTTGAAGATTAAACAGGCAGATTCTTGAACATATTTTACTTATATTATGGAAATTTACACTACTAAAATTTTAAGTATGTTTTGGTTGAAGTTTTTGGTTTGTGATTGGTGTTTCGTGAAAATACTTATTAGAATTAATAAATATGATATTGATACATCACATAATACAATACTTTTACTGTTCGAAAACATTTGATGTTTAATTCGTAACAGGTAAAGATAAAAGGTGAAATATTTCATGCTCTTAGAAACGTAAAAATACAGAACTGTTAGAAAAACAGATTCGATCAAATGGACCAGGTCAAATCACAATATTGCGTAAGACAAGAGTCGCCTAATATTTGGAGGTAGGTGCTATTAACTAGCTGTCTTTCTTCTTTCTTGTATATTAATCGAAGTTTAGAGATGGTTTTATTTTATTTAGCTTTGCACTAAAATTCTAAAATAAGCAACAAATCTATAATGAAATGATTGTGGTAAAAATGGACATTTAAGGTACTTAGTTTAAATTTCGATCTAATCTATGAAAGCTACAAAATCTCTTAAAAACTTGCATGGTCTGTCATTAGGAATTATTGGCAACTGAATGTGAAATTGCATTGCACATTTAAAGATGGTGTTGGAAAATAAGAAGAAATAAGACAAAGAGTGTTGCATTTTGGTAAAATCGCTTGAATTGTTTTAATTATTGGAAAATATTTCATTTAGATATATAAATAAAGCCCTATGTAATGAAATAATAATTTTATTCTTAATGTACTTATTGTCGAATCATTTGATTACACTAGCAACATTCTAGATTGTGCGTGTAATGTGTGAACCATACTAAATAGTCAGATTAATGAAGAAGTTTAAGTGACTCGAAAGATAATTAAAATACGATAAAGTCCTTGGTTAAAGTAACAAATTAAGAAATATAATTTATGACATAACTATGTAATATGTTTTTGCATGGAATAACAGGTTAAGAAAAAATATTTATCGTAAATGTACGTCAATTATTATGTTAATGAATACATAAAAATATAACACTTTCAGCAACTTGGTTCCATAATGTGATATTTAATCCTATAATACTTTTTATCAGCTGTCGTTCAAACTTAACAAGGAACGAAATATTCTCCAACCACTTAAAGACAAAACTTATAAGTATCATTATTTGCTGAAACTAAATCAGTGACAGATTTCGGAGCCCATTATTTTGAGTGTCATTAATTTTAAGTTATGGCAATAATTAATTTAACGTTCAAGCTAAAGTTTAAATTATTTCTGAGGAAACTAGACGAATAAGAATGAATAAGCGTAAAATATACTCGCAGACAAATTGTAAGCCGTTCTTCTAATTAACAGACTTGGAAAATAATAAATTTGCCAGAAATTGAATATTTGTATATTAAGATGGTTTAAATATAACAAAGATATTTCTACGCCATCTTAACGCTACTTAAAGCATTACATATTATGTGCTGAAACACATACAAAATAGTTTAAAGTCTATCGGACCCAGCTAAGTGGTAAACCACAATATGTATATTTATCTGCCTTTTCCACTAAAGATGAGCTCATCCTACGCATTTTCTGAAAATATTAAAAGTAAAATACCTTGAGAACATCTCATTGAAATGTGGGCAAGAAAGATTTAACCAATAAGCGTTTGTCTTGAGGTGTGTTGACTCTTCACACATGGTTATCCCAGTCAGTTTATCAGTGACTTGTCCAGTAGTAAGAAATTTGTTTACTGTAATGTCATTTCCTATCTGGTCGACAAGTAAATTGGCTCTCTCAGATCTCAGAGAGGGCCTGGCATGGCCAAGCGCGTAAGGCGTGCGAGTCGTAATCCGAGGGTCGCGGGTTCGCGCCCACGTCGCGCTAAACATGCTCGCCCTCCCAGCCGTGGGGGTGTATAATGTTACGGTCAATCCCACTATTCGTTGGTAAAAGAGTAGCCCAAGAGTTGGCGGTGGGTGGTGATGACTAGCTGCCTTCCCTCTAGTCTTACACTGCTAAATTAGGGACGGCTAGCACAGATAGCCCTCGAGTAGCTTTGTGCGAAATTCCCAAACAAACAAACAGATCTCAGAGATATTATAGTGTTCTCTCCTGGCTTTGGTTTCGATAACATGGCAGCCAAAGATTCTGACTCAGGAGTATTATATTGTTTGTCACTTCTAGTTTACATTTGAAATATCCGAAGCGAATAACTCAAATTATTTTTATTATTATAATTAATAAGTATGAATAATGTTATTACAAGCAGAGAAAAAACGTCGACAAATAAGACAACGAAAGATAAAAATTCCAAAGTTAGTGTTTACAAATGATACAAAATGTTTATTTTGGGGTCACTAATAAACTGACTGGGATAACTGATGAATTTGAAACTTTATTGTTGTTCTCAACATATAGTATATAATATGTTAATGAACGTTTGGCTAATGTAAAAATATTTGTTTTCTTTTAAGTACTTTAATGTATATAGTAGAGTAGACACATTTTATTTGATTACTTATCACTTGTGATTTATGTGCCAGTAATACTATTATATTTGAGAACTACTTGCGGTGCGTATTTGACTTAAAACAAAGAATTGTAGTTTCATAAATATTACTATTTGTAGTTTGTTTCTTTCTTTAGAATTTTGCACAAAGCTACACGAGGGCTATTTGCGCTAGCCGTCCCTAATTTAGCAGTGTAAGACAAGAGATAAGGCAGAAGTGAGATTCACCGTGACATGATAACGCACCCACAGCTGAAAGATATTTCAAGTGTAAACTAGAAGTGACAAACAATATAATACTCCTGAGTCAGAATCTTTGGCTGTCATGTTATCGAAACCAAAGCCAGGAGAGAAAACTATAATATCTCTGAGATCTGTTTGTTTGTTTGGGAATTTCGCACAAAGCTACTTGAGGGCTATCTGTGCTAGCCGTCCCTAATTTAGCAGTGTAAGACTAGAGGGAAGGCAGCTAGTCATCACCACCCACCGCCAACTTTTGGGCTACTCTTGTACCAACGACTAGTGGGATTGACCGTCACATTATACACCTCCACGGCTGGGAGGGCGAGCATGTTTAGCGCGACGCGGGCGCGAACCCGCGACCCTCGGATTACGAGTCGCACGCCTTACGCGCTTGGCCATACCAGGCCTTAGAAACGTTTTAAGAAGCATAGAAAATATTAGCTTGTTAAGCGTAAAACTACACTAAAAGGCTATTTGTGTTCTCGCCACTACAGGTATCAAAGCCAATCTTTTAGGGTTATGAGTCCTCAGACTTACCGTTGCCCGGTGGTTTTCTCTGTAAAAATATTTGTACAGCTCAAGTGGATAAATATTTTTAAAAATTATATTTAAATTATAAGATTCCACTCCAAAGTTATTAAATGAATGTATTTACTGAAATGTTCTTAATTTTGAAGATCATTTGTTACAATACCTGAATATATGTATAAATGAGGTAAAATAAGGCATCATGTATTAACAAATAATGGTGTTAAAATATAACTGTGTAATTCAAATATCCTTTGGAAAAACTCTGATTAAGGCAGTTAGAAGGGCAAAGAAAAGATAACAAACACTGTTATTTTTGGCATTAAAGATATTTATTGTTTAATAAATATATTACTCCTAAATTTACAACATGAAGCCAAATAAAGTAAATATTGATTGTGGGTTTGGTTTATTTTGAACTTCGCGTAAAGCCACTCGTGGGCTATTTGCACTAGTCGTCCCTAATTTAGCAGTGTAAGATTAGAGAGGAGGCAGCTAGTCATTACCACCTACCGCCAACTCATAGGCTACTCTTTTACCAACGACTAGTGGGATTGACTGTCACATGATAACGCCTCCACAGCTGAAAGGGCGAGCATGTGTGGTGTGACGGGGATTCGAACCCCATATACTCGAATTAATAATAACATTTAAAAAAGTGATTGTTATTGATCACAAGCTAAGAGGATTATAGTAACGATAGGTATAAGACTCAAGAGGACTTTGTATCTATCTATAATAACATATATTTAATCTATTACATATTGTAATTAACATTTAAGGAAATAATTGGTACAGATATAGAAGTCTTTCTTGACGTTGGCTCAATGTAGGCTTATGTTCTCTTTGGTTTCTTTACTTATTATGTTCGTCTTTTATATGGTTAATATAAAAATGGTGTATTTTGCTGTTGTTGTTTATTTTGTTGAATTGATTTCTCTTTTTCGGCTTCTTTCTCTGATATAACGATTATGGTTGTTACACTGTATTTTATATATTACCGTAGTATTTTATTCGTCAAAGCAGTTTTTACATAGTATAGATTTTCATTTAGTACCTGGTTTTCTGAATAAATTTAGTTTTTACTGGAAAGTTATATTTCGTTATAAGATTTTTCCAAATGTTAGTTATGTTGTTGCTGATATCTGAGATGTAAGTTATGCATCAAAGTAATGTTGTTGTTGTTCCTTCATTCACATCTGGATTATTGTTCGTTGTCCATCGTGTTGTTGGTTGGGGATTCTGTGTGTAATTTGTTCGACGATTCATGTTGATGAAGTCTTGTTTTAATTGAGTTACTTCATCATTAAAGTTTGTTAAGTTTTTCTTAGCATACTGAGCTTTTGTTTTGTTTTACGTGTCGAGTTTTAGGGAATGTACAGTCAGGTCAGTACGAGTGATTTTTCTTTGAATTTTTGTTTCAAGACGTGGATATGTTCTTGATATTAGTATTTATAAATGTTAGTTGTTTATCTTTATTGTATCTAATGGTGAACTTAATACTTAAGTGGCGGCAGTTAATGTGGTTGAAAAAGACTACATGCATGTTCTGTAAATCTGAATTCTTCAAACGTATCATGTGCATACCTGTACCATTATTGTGGTGGTTGTAAAGTTGAACTGGTGGTTTGAGATTCAATCTGAATCATACACATGTTGGCTAAGTTTTGAGACAAAGGATTTACCATAATTAAACCATTTATTGTGTGTAGTTCTGGTTGTTGAATATAAAATTAGTTTATGAGGTAGTTGTTCGTGTTTTGAAATAGAGGTTTTAATATCCACATCAGCCACACACACACACACATATATATACATATACTTCAAGTGGATTTCCTCGTTACCCTGAAATACCGATTTTTTAAACTTAGTTCTCTGTTGTCTAGAGAAACAAACAAACATACATATGTAAATGGATTACAGAAGCTTTCCATTTCCTGTTTAAGTGAAGCCTACATTATGCAAAAGCTATAAGTAAAGAGCATCATAATCCCCTTACCAGGCTTAGAGCCCCTTTCCTCGTGTCTTAGTGAGAAACTTTACAAAATATATATATATTCTTTTTTTTCGAATAAAAATAAATTATGATAATACAACTGTGACTAAAACATAAAGAAAAAATTTAAAAATGGAACCAGTTAACCCAACTGCTTACCGAAAGTGTTAAAAAGAAAATTGATTACATAAACAGTTGATAATGTTATGTAGAATATCAAACAAATTAAAAACATTTTTTGCCAGATATGAAGTATCTTGTACTGAACCATTAATTATTCCGAGTTCACAGTTTTAGGTATGGTCGAGTGTGGCCTAGTTTAAGCGTGATCAGACGGTGAATCTGAAAATTCATAGTTCGCATCCTACTTCTGCCAAAACGTGCTCAGCATTTTGAGGTCGAGGATACCATATAAGACAGACGTTTAAATCTTATTATTAAATCTATAAGACAAAAGTATCTCAATAGTTGACGGTGGGTACTCTTGAGTAGTTGTTTTCCTTGTTATGTATACGTTCAAAATTAAGAACGATTTTGCTCACGCAGTCCATGTGCGTAAATATTCTGAAAACATGTTTGTCAGTGGTAATATTTAATCTGGAAATGCTGTTGGCAATTTACACAGCTTAAGTATATACACTGGTTTGATGCAGGACTACTGTGTGTTATAATTTATATGTGGTTCTCGTCAACTGACACTCATAATACGCTTTTTTATTTTTGTAGTTACAATGTGCTTTATTGATGTAATTCTATGCTTTCTTTAGACGAGGGTTAGAGCACACAAATATACATAATAAGCGTTAATGGCATCTTCTAAATCTAAAGTATGAAATGTAAGCAACTAATAGCAGTAGTTTCACATACAATCGCCTTCGCTAGAATGTTTTCACAGTGTTGCCTTGACAACCTGGCTCAACGCCTCAGATGCCAATATTTCTGACTGTCAAAACTCCACAGAGTGTGCATGTACTCAGTGAAAATTATATGCAGATATTTTGTTTGCGTTGAGAAAAAGCGGGAAAAAATCATAATCCACAAAACTGACATTTTCTTGACTTAGCTTGTTTTTAGTATATTTAATGTTCAACAAATCTGGGATAAGGGAGAAAAATTATACTTAAGAAATCACACGTGAACTTGGCCAGTATTCAGGTCAGTTCATCAGAGCGTTCATTACTAAAATTAAGAAGGAAACATTCGAGTCACACAATTGCGTTGAATCGACTAGTGTAAACGTCATAGGAAACAAAGACTTTTCCTGAGACGTTCGTTGTCACGTAGGAATCGCTTTTCTACATTCTTCACAGGCAGTAGTAACAAACATCACTTGCAAGTTGGGTTTAACAGGAACTTTTATTGCGGTTGCAATTCTTGTGGAACTGCATAATACCAAGTCTTATTCTAACATATAAAAACATTAAAAGGACGGAGACTGCTGGACCATGACTTCATTTTATACCAGTAATTAGCACACTAATACTGCGGAAAAAAAAATGGTTCAATGAATCAATAGAGTAATTCGGTAGAATACTTTAGACCTGGAAGAAATTGGACGCATAGGGCATGATACGTTGTTCAGTTTAATATCAAGTTAGTTTGTAGTTAAGCACAAAGCTACACAGCAGACTATTTGTAGTGTGCTCACAGCGAGAATTTTAATTAAAGTTGTAATACCCATATCAGCCATCTTTAGAATATATTTTTACTTCAAGGGGGTTTCTCGTCATAATGAGTTTTTTAGCATTGTCTTTTAGCTGAGCTATTGAGAGTGTAGCGACTAAATTATTCACTAATTAACATCTCTTATTTGATCTAACCAACTTGACTCCTATAGAATTTCAAAAATAATGTCCACCTGGATGTTATGTCAATCATTGACTGATCCTACTTGTGTGATGTTGTTCATGAGAAGATTATTAACATTTTTCGACAGTGAACATATGCACTTTCAACGTGTAATTAACATTTCTACAAACAAGGAAGTTAAAAACCCTGTTCTTAGGACATTCGCTTCAAAGGACATTCGAAATGAAATCCAACGTCGGGTTTGTTTGAACAAATATTTGCAAAAATGTCACATTGTTTGTTTGGGATTAAACACAAAGCTACGTAAAAGTTTATTTGTGCTCTGCCTACCTGGGGTATCGAAAACCAGTTTTTAGTTGGTTGATTTGGGGTTTTATGGCACAAAGCAGCTAGGCTATCTGTGCCATAGCAGTTTTCAGCGTCGTAAGTCCGCAGACATACCATTGTGCCATTGGGAGTTGTAGTGATTGTATAAAAAATTAATTTAAATAAATCATGTCGAATGGATATTTGTTATTCCGTTATGCGTAGGTGCGTATTAAGCCGCATTATAATTTAGTTTCAGTGTAAATGTGCGAGAAGAATGACAAAATAAAAATAGAAATGGGATTTTATATCCTCATTCATTAGCTAAGTATTTAATTTTAGAACCTTATACTTAGAGTGCCTTTAAAATCATATAACACATAAAGTAAGGTCGTTTTAATTAAATTGTTATAAAATAACACACTTCGGAGTGTAGAATTGACGCTGTTTAAAGGTAAAAAGTGAAAATTATTCAAAATGAGTAAATAATAAACAACAATATCTTTTTGTAATTCACAGTAATTACAATTTATAGAAATTAAAATTTTGGTCTCATAAACACACTCAAGAATTTTAATTTTTAACACCTGTCGCTGCGGCCTTACAAATCAGTCTCCAGGCGTAATATCCAAAGTCTAATTTCGAAACGGTATATTTTTAAAATGATTTAAATTTAATTAAATAATTAAAATAGATAAATAAACAAATAATACATCAATGTGATATAATTTACAAGCATCAGGTCTATCAACTGGTTCTACTTACGCATTCAGGCCTGACAAACGGGACCTGTTAACATTCTTTCATGTTAACAAGGCCCTTTTCTTTCCGTGAACTTAGCGATTTGGCCTGGCATGGCCAGGTGGGTTAAGGCATTCGAGTTAAATCTGAGGGTCGCGGGTTCGAATCTCCGTCGCACCAAACATACCCGCCCTTTCAGCCGTGGGGGTTATAATGTTACGGTCAATCCCACTATTCGTTGGTAAAAGAATAGCCCAAGAGTTGGCGGTAAGTAGTGATGACTAGCTGCCTTCTCTCTAGTCTTACACTGCTAAATTCGGGAAGCTTGGCGCAGATAGCCCTCGTGTGGTTTTGCGCGAAGTTCAAAAATAAAAAAGACAAACAAACTTAGCGATTTACATGTGCTGATAGATTAGAAGTGAGTCGTCTATTCCATCTAGTTAAAAACAGAAAGAATAACAAACAACAGTAGAATAACTGATAATGTTTTATTAGTAATAATTGACCTTTGTAATTAAGTGTGACCTGTATTTACACCATTATTATATTATATCTAACCTCATTTTATACTTAGACATGTTTCTCAACATTAAAACGATAATTATATATATATATATAATTCAAAGGCAAGATTTTTGTTGCTGTTGTCTTGCATATGAAGATTTCAAAATGGGATAACCAAAGCCAACTAAGTTTGTTTTGTAGCTTACCAGACTTAGGGCTCTTATAGGAGACTTTAAAGGATGATTTCTTTCAAATACGTTTGTAGTGATCATGGAAGACTTCTTATTTAGCAAATTTAGGTTGGCAACGACGAAACTCTGTCGCTATACATACCTTACAAGAAAATCTCGAGAGTATCACAACTCTGGAAAAGAGCAAACATTGCAAGAACAACGACAGAACCTGAAGGTTGAAAAATTCAGTTTGATATATCGAGTCCTAGTGCTCAACGCCCACCCTGTGAGGTAGTACCAACTGTAAAATAATGTCTTAAAGGTAGTTGCTAGTGGTTAAACTTGTAAATCAGTCACTATAAGGTATTGGGTTGGAGTACCAGATTTAATAGCATTCTTAGGAAATTAGAAAATAAAATTACATTCTTCATCCGCTTTCTCCAAAGATTTAGAGCTTTCAGCTTGGAAATAACGTATATTCTGAAATTACTGAATTGACTTATATTCATTGTGTTATGTAGCAAGCGACTGAAATCAGTTGGTTTATCAATTTTCTCTAGTGCTATTCTAAAAGTTTATGTGATGGCAGCAAACCATGTCAAATTTTGTACATGCAGTGAAGTGAGGCTTAACTACGAAGAAAGTATCTCCTGACATAACAGATATTCTTTTTTTTTTTATAACGTCTCTTGAGGGAAAGGAATCTACTTCAAGGGTTATCTGCCTACTTTCTAAAAACCTTTCATTTGCTTATATCTTCCTCTATTATTGTGATACATAAATAACACATCCATTCGAAGAATGAAACTTGTACATACGAGACATATAGCCATGAAAAGATGAGAAATAATATTCTGTTGTAATACAAATCTTTATGAAGGCTTGATCAGACGGAGGTTAAAGGTGTTCTGTTGTTGTCATCTATTTGTGAAACTTCGCGCAAAGCTAGTCAGGAGCTATCTGCTAACAGTCTCTAACTTAATTGTAATAGACTAGAAAAAAGGCAACTTGTCAACACTACCTATCGCCAACTATTGGGTTATTCCTTCACCATTGAAGAGTAGAATTGGGCAGCACATTATAATGCCTTCAGGACTAAAGTACGTGCATGTTCTGAGGTGGAATTCGAACTTACAACCTGAAGATTGAGAGTCGAGCACCCTAATGAACGTTAAAGTTTCCTATAAGTTACCCTATACAACAAGAAGTATGAAATGTAAAAATAAACTCTTCAGTTTGAGGTTAGAAGTTAGATAGTCGCTTTTATCTTAATAATTCCATACAAGTAACTTTATGAAGATCATTAAAGGTATTCAGTAATGTTTTACTTCAAAAAAACATTCTTGAGCCACATACACATAAAATTTATCGGTTTAGAACAAATAGCACATCGGTTATACCTCTTGAGCTACATACACAATTACTGTTCATGAGTCACACACGATAGTCACAGTTCTTGAACCATACATTCATACACCAGTGATCGTTCTTGAGACACACACTCAAAATAGTTATTGTTTTTGAGTTACACATAACAGTTACCATTTTTCAACCACTCTAATGTACACATACCAGTTTGCCAGCTTTAACGGTATACTTCTGAATATTTAAAGACATATAAGTATTAAAGAAGTCAAAACATCTACAACAATGGTTAAACCAAATACGTGTTTTATAGTTCAAATGGAAAATAAAACTAAACCTCCAATAAAAAAATCCCATAGTTTCAAAAGAATAATAGGCAATAGACGAGAATAAGCCAGGTTTAGATTAAACTCTATAATGGAACATTAAAAACATCCGCAACAGCAACATTTTCAGGCATCAGGTGGATCAACATACAACCAAGAGCACAAATAAAACTATTTCCCTGATTAACAGATAAAGAGCATTAACCTCGTTACCAGTCAAAACCAAGCTTTCAATCTTCAAAACACTGTTACATTCCACTGTAAAGTACGATTGTATTAGTTTTATCAATACATCAAGCGAAACCTATTTAAACATTCATAAGGTTCAAATATAGGGAGGCGTTATAATGTGACGGTCAATCCCACTATTCGTTGGTAAAACAATAGCCCAAGAGTTGGCGGTGGGTGGTGATGACTAGCTGCCTTCCCTCTAGTCTTACACTGCTAAATTAGGGACGGCTAGCACAGATAGCCCTCGAGTAGCTTTGTGCTAAATTCAAAAATAAACAAACAAAATCAAATATAGGGTCTCAAAATTATTGCAAAACTACCTAGAAATAACCTCGCACATCAAATAATTCTGTATATCTACTGAACATCTATAAACTAAAAACCTTTTACAAAATTAAAAGTAGCTTACTAACTGATCCTACTTCTTTATTGGACGAAGTTTTCATTTTTAGCTTATCTCAGGTATTCATAAAACGAAATGAAAAAGTTTCAAGATTTTTTTAAAAATTTAAACACAGGAATATCGATTTCATGGTTGAAGAGCAAAAATAATCTAACTGCCTTTTTAGATTTAGAAATAATCAAACGTAACAACAGGCTTGAAACTAAGTACTACCGTAAACCAACATTTGTTGGCCTTTACAGCACATTTATACTTGACTGTTGCAAAACTAATTTAATATGTATTTTAATTCATAGAGCATATAAACTTATCAACTCTCATGGTTCTTTTAATGATAACCTTATCAATATTTTATAAAATATATTTGATTTAAAATGCTTTCCCTCTGGCACTCATCAACAAAAGTATTTTTGAACATATCAGTAAGGTTTACAACCCGAAAATTTCTGACCAACATTCCTAAATGTCTTTTTACCTTGGCGTTACCCTTCATTGATTTACATGGCATTGAACTCAAAAATAAAATGAAAAGCAATCTGTAGTCAAGTTATACCCAAACCAGCCTAAGAGTAACCTTCAAATCGAACAAACGGATACGCAAATTTTTCCTGTTTAAATATAAAATACCTTCTTCAGAAAAGGAAAAAAAATCGCTGATTGTATACAAATATGTGTATAATTTTTGCAGGCAAATCTATATTGAGTCAACGACTGGAACTTTAACTGTCGGAATCAGCGAACACTTAGTGAATAATCAATGGACGCTAACAATGAAGAAGCCACTCCTACTTCGTAACCTACAACTTAAGTTGAACAATCAATTAGCTACGTCACTACATCTCAAACTATTATCAACTCATTGTGCCTGATATGGGCAAAAAAAAAACTTCATCCAACAAATAAGTGTCAATATCTACTGAAATAGAAAAGTTTTTTATGTGATCCTACTTGACTAATTTCTGGCCTCAATCCGTGTATCAGCTAGCTGTCTTTAATAGGAATATTCTATTAATCATTTAAACTTGCTAGAGCCTTCTAATAATTTGAGTGGACGACTATGTTACCCTTATTTACAGCATATTAATGTACACTCGAATTATTTGAGGGCCTGTAATTCGCATGTTCTTTCACACGAATTAAATATTTTCTATTAGTGGGCCCGATATAGTCTTGTTGACGGCAGTGTATTTACATCTGATTACTTTAATGCAGAAATGTGGTTCTTAACTCTAAAAAAATAAACATGTAGGTGATAATCAGGTATAAAACATACCTCATTTGTAGCTGTGGATCTACCGTTCAAAATGCATTTCTTAAATGGTTTTTGATGATCAAAGTGATTATTTACTCATTAACGGAAAGATAATAACAACAGAACATTTCGGAAGATCAAATATTGATATGATTTACTTGACTTATTTAAATACTTAATAAATATTCTATCAATGAAAAAACTATAAAAGTTGTTTGATGCTATTGAATTCTTTGTGTAAAGTTTCATAAGTGTTAGATTCTTTGTGTAAAGTTTCATAAGTGTTAGATTCTTTGTAAGTACAATAGAACAAACTTTTGAATGAGTTTTTTTCTAACTCTGTATAAAACTTGCAAGAAATTATAAACCATTAAACTCGTAAATGCTTTTATGGTATATTTCAGATTGGAAATGACACTAATGTTATTAACACAAGCTTGAAGATACGAAGGTTCGTGATCTTTTTTCATATTCTACCCTAACTTTTATACTCCTATGTACACTATTCAAGTACTACAGAAATTGATAAACTTGATCGTCCAAATATCTAGAGTAGTAAAATACTTTAAGCGATTATTACGGACAGTGTTTCCAACCATTGTTTTCTATAACACAAAATATAATTTGCTGAAAAAGGATGCTCACCTGAAACCTACAGTGACACCAGTAAAGATTAAAATTTAGAAAAAAGACTCCTTGATAGTGAAGTTTAGAAATTTGAAAAACCGATTTGAGAATAATCACATTATCTTGGTTACTGTTATAAATCGAACCAACATTTAATTGTATAATTTTTTCGAATGGTTTGTTTGTATAAAGTGATTCAATTCTACAGCTGAAAAAATGAATATCAAACTCCAGATGTTGTATTTCACTAGAACATTCAAATTGCCTTTCATTGTATAACCATTAATAATCAATGTCTTCAAATTTCCAACTTTATGTTGTAATGGACATCCTTCTTTTTTATAATTTTAAAAAGGCCATAATAAATTTATAATGATCTAATGCTCAAGTAATATTTTTTTAAAGGAGAATAATGCCTTTCTCAGTCTCACTAAGAATATCTTTGTAATTTGGCTTCCTTAGCACCAATAGAATCATGATGTAACTTTACAAACTTATTTGGATCGTTTTTATCTAAGATGGTAATGCTATTTCTTTATGAGATTAAGGAATTATAATATTATAATATTTAAGTAAATTACTCAAACTGTTAATTTCTTTAAAGTTAAATTCAGTAAAATATTATATTCATTTATTAATATTGAAATAATTTGGCTAATCTCTATCTTTTTTCTATCATGCAGTTTCTTGAGTTCTTGGACAGTAGATATAGGCGAATAAAATACACATTGACACGTCAATAAGATCACTAACTTTTATTTCTTGACACTTTGGTTAATAACATTAATAACCACTTTAAATGCAAAGTATTCAAAAGTGAAAAATATTTACTGGTCTATACTTTGATTTTGCAAGTTTTATATCAAATACATTTAAAGAAAACTTAATCAAAGTTTCGTTTCATGGTACATATAAAACATCTGGCACTTATAAACCTCTACCGACTGAATTCAATAACATCAACTTATTGTTATTAATTTAAAATGGTTTTCTCACTAAAGACATCAATAGAATACTTTGTAATTATTTGGATAAGTAAGGTAAACCATTTACGTTTAAAGTCCCGAAGTTTTTGTGTTGTTATTACCTTGCTATACATAAGTTTTCATTGACTCAGCTGTGAGCGTGCATGCTTACAACACTAAAAACTGGTTTTTATCATTTTGGTGGTCATAGCACAAACAGCTCATTGTGTAGGTTTTCGCTTAACAGCAAAGAAATAAACATAGGCTATGAACGAATAAATATTCTTTAAAGATAAAAATCCAGTTAAGAAATGTACTTCGAAAAATACCTCGAAAAATGCAAAAAAAAAACCTTTGAGTCTATAAAAGATAGGATCTTTGTCGAATTAACAGTAATTTTCCATCTGAGCAAATAACCTACTGAAAGGGGAACTATAAATCAAACTGGCAACGAGTATAGTTAATTAAGAATGTATTTCTTACGTTCTTACTTATAAAGTTTAAAATTCGCTGTTTCATTCAGTTGAGTACCCTTGTTGTTAACGATATTTTTGGCCCTTAATCCCAATAATATCGAAGTTCAGCCAGCTTAGGAGATTTAGGACCGAACTCAGAATTTCAAATTTGTAAACTCTGAAGTTTAACATAGAGCAACGGGAACACCCAAAAAGTTGAAAACAAAATATTGTTTGAATATTTTCTCATAAGCATATATTTTCGCTATGAAATATGAAAACTTACTGACTAGAGATATATACAGATAACCACTCAGTGGCACAGCGGTATGTCTACAGACATACAGTTTCTATCAGAAACTGGTTTTCGATACTCATTATGGGTACATCACACATAGCTCATTGAGTAGCTTCGTGCTTAATTACAAATATACAGATATATATTCTAGCTGTAAAATATTTGTTTTCAGCTTGAGAGGTCATTGTTAAAGTGTTGTGATTTAACAGGAAGATATTGGCCAGAACGTCAGATTTTATATTTCAATAATAAAATATGGTGTTGTCAGGTGCTTTAACCATTTCTTTTTATACCATTACGAAATTACTAATAAATGATTAAATTATATATTGAAAGTTCCATTGCCCCATTATTTCCTCATACCTGTAGTGTAGAATTTTTTATCTTTACATATTACGTTTGCTTTAAAAACACAAACACATGGTTTAATACATTATACTAAAACGATTTTGAATTTGCAAATTAGCAAGCCACGTGACGGCCACAGCCAATATAGAGTTGCGATGGAACGGCATGCATCAAAACTATGAAAATGTCTGAAAATGAAGAAAGTGTTCAGTAGCTTTACAATTTCAGCCTTAGCTCACTTGTCTGCAGCATCACTAGGATACGTTCAGTCCAAAATATAATTATATGACGTAAAAAACTGTAAAATGTGTAAATTCCTGAATAAAGAAAGGCTTTTTTCTCAGGTTTGTACTTTAACATAAGTGAATCATTTTCATTGAAAGCGAGTAATATTTTGTTATCTTTAAAATGTTGATGACCAGTGGCTATAGATTTATCTAGACCAATCGCGACGTGAAAAGTTATCGATCGTTCTAGAACCCACAAGAAACACACCATTAGTATATAAACGGATAATAAACCTCATGACGTGTCACTTCTGGATGGTATTTATTTGTGTGTGAAGTTTGACATTTTTTTCAATATTATTTATTCATTGCTATACCACAAGAGGCTGTGTAAATGACTCAAACCTTTTTGGTTATATTTTTGGTAATTGTGTTGTAAATTTGATATCAGTAAGAGTATGTTTATTTTCTTCCCGATTTGCAAAAAATGAATATTACACTATGTAATTTTTTTTACTTTTTCTCGTTCCTTGGCAGAAAGTGTTATTTCTCAATTGCTAATACTTGAAGTAAGTGGAAAAGACCTATTTTTTCTCTTCAAACTTTGTTTTTTGACCTGGGTAATGAAACTTTTAAATTTACCCATTTTCTAGAATATTCCAGTTAGATTCAGTGCTAAGTAGCTGATAGAGAATTTTCTCGAACTTATAAGAATTTTCAAGAACTTTCTAGAATGTTGTAGAATTTACGAGAATTTTCAAGAACCTTTTAGAAGTTTCTAGAATTTTCTATAGTAATATATATAAAGAGGCTCACCACTTACCACTTCAGTTTACTTCTAGCTGCCTAAATGAACACATAAACCTGTCCAAGGAGGTTTTACCAAGTTTCCCTATTATCTTTGTCTTTGAGACAGCAGGGAGACACTGCAGCGCACTACAACAGAAGGCACTAGCCACAACGGACCGAGTTCTCTGATGGGAGGCACAATGCCAAGTGTGAGCTACTAGTGGACCTCCAGAAGGTATTGTTCCCACAATTGTACATAAAATTGGGTCTTATGAAACAATTTGTCACAGCTCTTGATAAGCGGTCTGCAGCCTTCAAATACCTTTGAACCTTCTTCCCTAAGCTGTCTGAGGCAAAGAAAGATCAAAGCTGGTGTCTTCTTTGGACCACGAATAAAGAAGATCCTGGAGTGCACAGAATTTACCAAATAGTTTAATAGGAAGAAAAAAAAGATTGGAGCAGTTTTGTTACAGTGGTTCGGGGCTTTTTGGGCAATCACAAGGCCGA
The DNA here is from genome assembly GCF_004210375.1 of Tachypleus tridentatus. Classification (NCBI taxonomy): domain Eukaryota; kingdom Metazoa; phylum Arthropoda; class Merostomata; order Xiphosura; family Limulidae; genus Tachypleus; species Tachypleus tridentatus. The sequence continues at coordinate 98,536,184 of NC_134826.1, forward strand.
AAATTATGTGGAACTGTTTGAGGCTCTGGTGAAGAACTATGCCAACATGAGCTGCAGAATGTCCCTGAAAGTCCATATCCTTGATGCTCATCTTGATAAATTTAAGGAGAACATGGGAGCATACTCAGAGGAGCAAGTCGAGCGCTTCCACCAACATATACTGGACTTTGAACACCGCTACCAAGAAACGTATAACGAAAACATGATAGGAGGTTATATTTGGGGGCTGATAGGTGAAAGTTATTTACATTACGGTCGCCAATCTCGAAATATTATTCACTTCTAAACATTTTTGTTCATTTCTGTATAACTTAAGTATAAATACACGTAAATCGTAAATCTTGATTCAGATGTTTTTTTATTCAGACCTTATGTAAATGAAAATGTGCAAATTTGCCCGTGTTTACATAGAAAATAGGTTAATTTCTAAATTTCATTATTCAAGTCACAAAAGCAAAGTTTTAAAGGCATAATGGCCATTTTCTGTACTTTTGCAACATAAGCAGTTAAGAAATAACACATACTATCAAGGAACAACATTTGTGTTACACAGTGCTATTTACGAAATCCGATATTCATACGCCCAGACAGATCTCAAAGTGTTCAAATCAGAAATTTATCAATTCCATGATAGGAATATCCATTGTACTTAATAGTACCAGAAGACTAAATAATATGGATCAACTTAGGCCCTCAGAAACATAAAGAAAGAACCATGCTACAAGTCGTATTCTATCAGTGATAAGCACAGTGCGGCATCTTGTAACAGGTTGTAACACAGAAGTTAGTGAAAAAAATTCGTCCATGACTTTAAGGCAATAGTACGCAGTATAATCAAGAAGGATCTCCCTCTGGAAATGAATCCAACACGCTATGAGTTTAACTACATAAGGCTTACAAACATACATCCCGTCCAACCGCCTTATACCATAAGTAGTTGGATAATAAACTGGTAATCACGGTATTTCGTTTAAATACTTTCCAGTTAAGTCGCCGAAAGCAGCGTTTCTGAATTGTTGTATGATCAGACTGTTGAAAATGTCGCTTAGTAACCATTGTTCTCGTACAATAGAAAGATTATGGAAAGTACGTAAGGAAAGCAATATGCTTTGGACGTGACAGTCTTTTTTGTAAATGGGAACTACTCTGTAAAACAATTATCAAAATGAATCATCATCAGACAGAGCACAACCTAACGTGATTCTTAGGACTTTAACGACATGGTGAAACTCCAAAAAACGTTTTATTAACGTAGTCAACTCTGTATAGTAGAAATATCTTCGTTGTAACGAAATTGAATTTAAATAAGAACGTGGTTTCTTTGTGACATACTTATACTTCTTAGAAATTTGGTTTTGAATGCCATATCTCTTTAAGAAACGTAACGTGACTTTTGTGTAAATGATATATTACAAATTTAATAAAATACATCACTTCACTTGCAACTGTATTATTTGAACAGTGGAATTATTTCATCTATCAGTGAAACTAGCTTTACTTGTTATAAGTTTGGAATTCCTTATCTGGATGTACTTACCTCGTTTTATGTTATTTTGTATTACTTCTTAGAACGTGCCCGAAGTGCTATTCCAATATATTTATTCAAAAGCATTCTCTTCCTTACAACGAGATGTGTAGTGAATTTATAAATCTTGAACTCTAACGTTTAATTATTTCATAGTTATAACTAACTGGTTACCACTTGCTTCACAATGCATAAACTTGAGACCTACCTATTTTATAGTTTTAACTCATTGGTTACCATGTGATACACAATGCATGAACTTCAGACTTACAGTATTTGGTAGTTTTAACTCATTTCTTACCCCGTGATACCATAAAAGGTGATTCGCAGATATAGTGCATTTCAACATTTCAACCTCAGTAAACTCAGTAAAGGCATTTAACTCATTATAGCTGCGATAAGTTTTGACGTTATTTCTAGTAACTTTTGGTTCTGAGCTTCTTTTCCATCGTTTCCCCAATCTTGGTATGCGCATAAGATTAATAGGAAAGACAACTCTGTAACAAAACTAGAAAAAGGAACAAACTGAAACTGTCAGCATCAGCAGAAAACAGTTCTAAGAAAAAGAGATTCATTAACACTAACCAAACAAACTGTGAAATAAGATAATGGTGAAAAGTAAAATTCAGTTCAACAGTTTCTTTTCAGCAGTGATAAAAGTGCAAACTAATCACAAGAAATGACATTAGCTTGTGCGGAATAAGAAACAGAAACATACATAGCAAGAAAAAAAATCTTTGTTTTTGGTAGATACCCCACATCAGTAATATAAGAAATGTTTGAAGATCAAGTTGAACGGCGTATTCAAATTATAAAAGTAAAGCAATCAAAATTATATTTGCCAACTTATAAACATTCAGCTTATATTCAATGTACCATATTGCCCTCATTTCAAACTGTTCTCTCTGGGTCTCTAGATTCAGCTTTTTGGATTCACCCTCTTTAGTTGTTTAATGATTCATTTATTTACCATTTATATTACACAGAGTAAAATTTCAATCATCAATATGTAGAACATAAGAGAAAATTTTAACCACCGTAAATCTTCTATTAACACCGAAAAATATCTCCGTGTTGCTCAAAACTTTAATCAACACGGGCATTCCATTAACGATGTTACTATCATTGGCATTGAAACAGGATTCAAAACTAAAGCAAATACAGAAATAAAGGTAGCTTATTGAATTGTTAATCTAAACACTGTTCAACCTTTTGGAATTAATCTAGATCGAGAAATCAGTAATCTACGTTCATTGGTTTCATCTCTGTCAGAAAAATAATTTTTATTCTTTGCTTATTTTTTCATATCATATGAAAGCTGAAATTCCTAAAACTTACCATTTTTAATATTTTCTCATGCTTATGTTTATAAATTGATTACTATAACATATATTTTTCAGCTTGTCTCCAAATGTTACCCTTATTTTACTTAAATACTTAAGCATAGATTTAATTATACATGTATTATATTTAGCTATTTCTAAAGTAAAATATATCTAACACGTTATCACATACATTCTCGCCATTGGCTAAATTGCACCATAAATGAGAAACTTGCAACAGTACACAGCAAAATAGACATTTCCTGGAAACCTGAATGCTGTCACTAAACGTCCTTTGTATATGTATATATATATATCACGCATTTCATTACACCATCGTTTCCAATTTGCCCCTCAAGCAGATAGGTCTATCTTTCGAAAGAACTCCGAGTATATGGTTTTTATTCATTTTGTTCTTGTTTGGGATTACACTATCAGTATCGATTAAATAAACCTCTTTTTAATATAAGTTTAGCTATTTTTCTTGCAATAACCCTGAAACCTAAGGTAATAAGCTTCCAGTTCTAATTCTAATGTACATTACACAAACTTTATGCTTTGAGAATAGTTGCTTTAACGTAGTCACAATTCGTACAATATTTCAGAGAGAGAGCAGCACAAACTTTTTGCAAAATACTTTGTAATAATAGTGAACATTTTTGATTGGCCATTCCATGGACTGGGTAACCTTTTCAAAATGTTGGAAGTACTTATGAACTTTATTTTTATGAAATGATGGTATTTTAATATATCGATAGAATTCAAAGTTGTCATTTTGTCTTGGTAGTTTGGAGTTGAGTCTAATTTCCATTTCTTTCAGCCTAATTTTTTTCTGAGCTTCGATTCAGGCTTGTTCAACCTCGAGACGTTTACCTTCTCTTTCCACTTTGTTATGGACTTATTTTTTCTCTGTTTAAATACGGGCTTTCTCTTTTTCAACTTTGATGCGGGCTTGTTCAAGCTCGATTTGTTTGAGCTTTAACTGGATTTTTAACTTATCTCTATCACTCAGTTGTGATTGGCTAGTGGAGCCACTAGAGTACTTTCCTAATCCTTCCTCAGACAACAAATCCTCATCGAGTAGTATTTTAATAATACGCTTTTTTATTTAATTTTTCTCATTGATTTTTAACCTCTAATTCTAAGATTTTGACAATTTCGAGCAATTCACTCTTATTACAAATTTCTAGTCGTTCAAGGAGATGGGAGGTGATTCAAGAAAACCTTGATAATCAGACTTGATCAAATCTTGTTGGCGCTGATAAATATAAATTGAATTAAGATTTAAATTTTAATTTAGAACGAATTTTGTTTTGATAATAGCAGTTATTACTATTAGTTATTACAAATAATTGTTTATATATGAGAGTTTTACTATCTTACAAACAATACTCAGTCTCTTGTATGGTCTAGAACTGAAATTTTTTATCGACGCTTCATGGAGAGCGAATTAATCCATGTTGATACACTTGCGCAATTTACATGACGGCGAAGCTGGCCAGCTGCTTTACAGCCACACATAAGTTTCTCACTGCCGAAGTTAGACAATGTCTTCGTAGAAATACTAACGTTTGAAGTAGTTCTCTGAAATTAAACGGTTTTTAAAATCCGAAATTTATAAACGTTTCTGGTCAAATATATATAGTTTTCCGATTAACAAGTGTTTGTCACAATTATAGCTTCCGAAGTTTATAACATACTGATTGTAGCGACCAACAATATGTTAAAATTCTCTCTCGGCACGTCAGTTTATAAAAGTTAAGGAGAGATTATAGAAAATTCAGTTGCCACAACAATACACCAGTATTTTCGATAAAACATGTATTGTTGATTATTACACTCGAGAATCTTCTACAAAGTTATGGAACAGGCGGAACTTGTGCAATACACATTTAACAATATAAGTTACATACATTTCTAGATATATATATAAAACTGAAACAAACACAGATATTAAAATAATATTACATTCGTCGCACATCTCTACCTTTAATGAACTACAATTAATTCAGATTCAGGCTATTTAAAATCGTAATACATTGCACATAACATTCAACTTCAGCGTCGCTGAAGAAAATCAGCCTATTCGTCTTTTACCTAAAATTAAAATGCCTGTGTATTTTATACTACCTGTGAATCATGTCTTGATAAAAAACGGTTTTGAACTTTTTTAAAACGTATGGTTTTTTGTTGCTTGGTTAAACATTATTCATATAACATATTCTAGCGTTATATGAAGCCTTGTTTAATTCTTTCGATTTGTCCTTGTTCAGATTATAAATGAAGGGTAAAATTTTCCGACATAAGTATAACTCAGTAACAAATGCTAAAGCAAGTAACATACTAGACTTCACATTTATATTTTTAGTGTTTGTTTGGTTGTTGTTAAGCGCAAGCCTACTAGAAAGGATATCTATGGTCTGTCCATCGCTGGTATCGAACTCGATTTTAAGCGTTATAAACTCTCGTACTTATTACTGAATCATGAAAAGGTTATTCTTTATACGAATAGAGAAGCATTTGGATCAACGATTTACGTACTTACAACTAACCGCAGGATTAAAACAAGGTGTTTATAAAGGAAAAGCTTAATATATATTTTGACGATAATTACGGGAGATATAGATGGATCAACAAGTCCTTTGTTGTTCTGAAATTGTATGTATTTTGACCGTATCTATTAATCTTTGCATCATCCTGCAATTAATACTTATTTCATTCAAATCATAATTTTTTATTGTAGAAAAAAGAAACAGAATCAAAGACGAACTTACGACAAAAGCGATTGTGGTGCGTAGCATAATAACATTTTGAAAAATTATGTAATATTCTTAGGTTTTCCTAAGTAAAACTTATAACTGTAAATTATGTGCTTGGTGAAATCTTGGTTCTCCTGGGGCGAGTAGTATTTAAGATATAATCATTTTAAATTTGGTAGTTTTTCTCTAATCACTTTATCATTACTCAGTAAATAATAAATAGTCACCTTCGCAACATATAAATGAGGATAGATTCCTATCAACATCATAAAGAAACAAAAACAAATTCTGAAAATGTACCAAACTACATGCCCAGTCCATTACTTTGTTGGTTACGTGGTCCCTAAGAACATATGAGTTACCCAATAAATGTAAATATAAATACTATTATTATTGCAATTAATCCCAATAATTAACTCTGGTCAAGGATTAATTTGGTTTGATAAGTACTTTAACTAAATTATTCGGTGTGATACAGTGTGCGGAATGTATGGGTCCCACCAATAGTGAACAGTATAAAGTCGGTAATTTGAGGCTTAAACTGGTATGGTAATTTACTTACCTTGTTCCAAGCAGAAAATTTTTGTCAAAGTTATTTGTTTCTGGTAGCCTTTTCTACAAAATAAACATCAAATTAATTTCTAACTTTTTTTAACAACGCTATATTACAATTGTTTTTTTTTATGCGAAGCTACCCATACGTAGTGAACTCAGCTGAAACGTACAAATATCACTAATCTAATTTTTCTGGAAAATTTTAGAAGAGGGCGGCAATTGGTATTTTGAAACTTAACGGAGCTTATGCAATTTATAGTCTAAATAGCCAAGAGAAAAACCTCAAGATTCAGGCATAGCTATTTCTAATTTACAACCACTAAACACAGGGAGACCAACCAGCCAGTAGCACCCACCATGGCGATATTAATTATTACTTTTCAAATGTAGCCGCAGTTTTCATGATTTCTTTCAAAAAAATATAAGGTTTTGTTCAGAATAATAGAAAAACAATAGAATGAATACAGAACTTATATAGAGTGCTGAACATATATTATGTTATATTTCCATTCTTTAAACAATCAAAACTTCCTATACTAAGGTATAAAATTCATTGATCATAAAAAGTTTTACGATCGCCTCAGTTCGAAGTAATAAAAGCTTTTGATTCGAATAAGCAATGTGTAGTAACTGTAGGTATGAGGAGTTAAAAGAATGTTCACAGATAACCAATGCTTCAAACAGTTTCAACCATTTATCAACCTAGTATTTGATCCAAACCAAACCATAGAAATAACGGGGAGCACACAAGAACTTTGAGCAGGTTTTAATAGCGTGCTTAATTTTGTTAATTAGTTCTAAGTTAGTAAATTTGTTACATCAGCACTTTCTAAAATAATATTAAAGTATTAAAGTTTTATGTACATGATAATAATTATAGCTGGCCAACAGACTTAGAGTGACAGGAAAGATGTTTGTTTCTGATATTCACACAAAGCTATATCAAAACTGCCAGTATCCATCCCTAATATGTATCTGATAAATTAGGAGGAAGGCAACTAGTCAACGCCCACTGCTCTTGGACTATTCTAATTGAACAGTGGTATTTGATTATGACTGTTATAACACGTCAACCAACTCTCTTCAGTGAATATGATTTTGCGTCAACTGAACACCCTCGGATTTACTGTCTGGGACGCTAACCATTAAGTCACGTTTATTCCAACTCAACCAAAATAACACTTGCAATAATTTTAAAGTTTACTAACATTTTTTTAAAATAAGATAGCTAAGTCATTACAGCAGATGTTTGTAGTATTTATCAGCGGTGAATAAAAAACCTTCTAACACTAAACAATCGAACTCCGATACCCGCATTGGACAAAGCAGCTTATTATGTTTGAAGTTTAAGCTCAAAGCTGCATCATGAGCTATCTGTGCTCTGCCCACCAGGAGTATCAGAACCCGGTTTCTTGTGTTGTAAATCCGCAGACATACCGGTGTGCCACTAGGCGACAGCACATTACGTAGATTTGTGCTGAACGGCAAACAAACATTTCTAATAAATTTCAATACGATATAACCGGTTACGCATAAAAGTTACAAAGTCAAAATAGATTTTAGTGTAAAATATAAATAACCTTTCAATATAATACAAACGTACATCAGTCCTAAAGTTTTTTCTTAGTTCTATTTTCACTATATCGTTGATATTTTTTCCCCTTTTTGAATAAAAGTTATACTTACTTCAGATTTGGAATTGTTTAATTTTGGAGCTACATTGGATAAATAAGCTCAATATTTAACCCACCTGGCCTGCGTTAGCTGTCCCTAATTTAGCAGTGTAGGATTAGAGGGAAGACAACAGGTCATCACCAACCACAGCTAACTCTTGGGCTGTACTTTTACTAACAAATAGTGGGATTGATGGTACTTTATAACGCCCCCACGGCTGAAAGGGCGAGCATGCTTGGTGTGACGGGGCTTCGAATCCACGACCCTCAGATTATGAGCGCCTTAACCACCTGACTATGCCTGGCCAGTAATATAATACATTGTTTCTTGCAATTTGCTATGGATGTTCACGTCCCAATCTATTATTAATAATTATCTCATTAATTATGACCATTGTCAAAACACATTTCCTTTACTCGTCTGATCTTTTTTGTTTCTGTGTTATGGTTAAATAACATTTGTGCTTTTCATTCCAAATTCGATATGGTATTATAATTATTTAAGGCGCATCCTAAAAGTACAACAGAGTACAGTTTATTAATCCATACACTCTTAACATGTTATACGGTTTCACTTAGTGTTCTTAGTTCGTCTGATTTAAGTCATCTTAATTATATTATATTCTAGTAACTTCTTATAAAAGAGAAAAGAGAAAGAGATATTTTACTAATGCCGCTATTATAACTGTCGATCATTAATTTCCATTTTTCAATATATCAGCTTTAACCTGGATAAATAATTTTATAATTTTCGAAGCTTTGTTATTTTTAAAGAATACTGAATAGAACGGTTATGCAGTAGTTTGTTTCATATCATTTTTCTAATTGTTTATACTTATTTATGTAGTTTTAATACTGAAACATCAGAGTACGTTAATAAATTAATGACCATTTTTGTGACTTAGTACATACAGAATCAAGCTCAAGTGTTATATTCAACTTTGTAACATCTGCTTTCCCTTTTGAGGCTTCATATTTTTGGATAATATGAACAAATTAAAATATTAGTTAGAAGTTATCGACAATTGTCTCAGATTTCTATATCAGTTACAAATCAGTTCTATAAAGTTAACTTAGTGTTTATACAATTAATTTACAGTTTTAAATTTAGGGGAGCGACTACGACAAGAACGAGATTATAAAAGTCAAAGACTTAATATTTGATAGAAATTAGAAAAAAAAATAACTTATGAGCAAGTAGGAAAAGACAGTTTACTTCTATGGCAAGTACATAGTCACAAATAAAGCAGTGCTTGTTTCGTGTAAACACATTATATATACTTAAGCCTATTTACAGAAATACAGGCTCATAAATAAGGAGCAGCTGATGTTCAAGTCGAACGAATTGATCAGAACAAATTATATCTGGTGAAACGTAAAAATGTTTTTGTTTAGGATACAGTCTGATTAACTTGTGTTGTGGAACCACAGCACACCAGGTAACTACTGACGAATTATGTTTAGTGGTAGAATGTTACATATACATAAATATGCACATGCGCAGCACATGTTGTGAGGTTATTGTTATTCAACGATTTCAGTTTAGTTCTGTGACCGTGACCGTGAAAGCTGTGAATTTTTGTTTGTTATTAATCTGATGAAATGACTTCGTTGTTTCAAGAACCTATATCCACACAGAACCTGCTCGTTTCATTGAACGCTATTTTTCAAACTGGACTTGTGGCTTTCATCTGTTTTCTGAATATTAGTGCCTTAGTTTCATTGATTTACAGAAACCATCGTTGTTCAAATGTATTGACCACATTTGTGATTCTCCTGGTCGGACTTGCATACTACTGCTGTTGCATTCCTTCTTTGAATATCCTCTTAGCTGGAAGTCAGTCGTCAGTTTTTCCTGTTGGTCATCGATGCCAACTTCAAGATTATTTTATAACACAATTTGGTGCTGTGCTAGTAGGCCAACTAACTCTCAAAGTACTGTATCCATACATAGTGCCTAAAGTGCCACGAGGTGTGTATGTTACAGCTGTAACTTTTATTGTTGGTTTACTCTTCCCCCTGTTGCTCTGTGGAATTGCTACATTGTCATGGTATACTCCACAGGTTCAAATGGATTCCTCTTACACTTTCAAACGTTACACTCTGATTTTAGACAGCATGAATTCATCTCAGATGCAGTTTAGAATGGGTTTAAATATGTGTGTCTACAAGCTCACAGAGCCTGTTATTATTTACCAAGTTTGTCAATATACTCTAGTTTTCTTACCTTTTGCCATCATCATCTTAACTGATGCTTGTTGCAAGATTAAAAGAATGAGAAGAAAAAATACTTGGTGGATCAGTACTTGCAAGGAACTAAGTACTCAAAAACTACCAACCATCTCCTCAAGTGGATGCTTTATTATTTCGAAAGGTGGGTAAACTTATTCAAACACATTTACGATCAAAGACAGTTGTTTCATTCATAAATTAAACGAAGACCTTTTTAAAAAATTACTTTACTGTTTCACCTTTCTTTTTACGTTGTGATTTGAATTTCAAATTGTTATTTTTGTTTCACACAAAGCATCAGTAGTTAAAGTGGTTTAAAGTTTTGATTTTCGCTATTTCTTCCCTTTCACGTTAACCTAAAGAACACCGTTTCACCGTTTTTTGTTTGTTTGTTGTTGGGTTTTTTACTTCTATTTAAAGATAACTGTTCTCTTTAAAGTTTTCATTCTGCCTCTGTCTGAAGTTATGCAATATTGGCCCGGCATGGCCAAGCGTGTTAAGGCGTTCGATTAGTAATCCGAGGGTCGCGGGTTCGAATTCCTGTCGCACCAAACATGCTCGCCCTTTCAGCAGGGGGGGGGCATTATAATGTTACGGTCAATCCCACTATTCGTTGGTAAAAGAGTAACCCAAGAGTTGGCGGTGGGTGGTGATGACTAGCTGCCTTCCCTCTAGTCTTACACTGCTAAATTAGGGACGGCTAGCGCAGATAGCACTCGAGTAGCTTTGCGCGAAAATCAAAAACAAACAAACAAAGTTACGCAATAAGTAATTTTGGTTGTGTTATATATATATCTGAATTAAGTAAGTTTTAAATATCTATATTTTATTTTACATTTATACTAAATAAGTTTTTTAACTTAAATGTGTTTTAATTTAATACGTGTGACGTAACAACAGATTTTCATCCCCTCTTTATCTAAGTAACTGTAATAATTCGTATAGTTTCGTTTTCAAATTATTCAAGTGAGCCATGATGTCGCACAGAAAGTGTAAATCACATTGCCAAGTTTCAATTTCAGGAAAATTTTCAATCTTACCTTTTTCAACAGGATACTCTTTTATTCGAGAAAATAAGGAAATAAATCATTCCAAGACTTTTCCTCTACTTAACCATCTTGCATTTGCAAAATCAGTAAGATCATCAAAATTACAGTCACTGCTTTTCATCAAAGACTCAACAAACTGTCGATGGATGAGAAAGCTTCCACTTCTAATATAATTCACAATTTTTACAATAATGTCCATCAATTTTTCAATTCATCACTTGTAGACATCTGAGCACATAAACTTTCCTGATGCTGCTTCAAAAGAGAAACAAATGCTAATTTTGCACCAGTCATGGCGGGAAAACCGTCTGTTGTGACAGAAACCAGTTTTATTTTTAAATTCAGATTGAATTTTTTTGACATTTCAAGAAATTTTTCAAAGATATTTTTCTACATGTTCGACTTCGTAATCTACAAAGGCTAAACATTTCTTACCTCACTTGAAGATCTGAAGTTACATATCGAAAACAAAATATCAACTGTGCAGTGTCACTAACATCTGTTGACTCATCTAGGGCTAAAGAAAAATACAAACAGTCTTTTAGTTGTTCAAGCAACTGATTTTCTATGTCTTTCGATAACTAGCATTTTGAGTAAAGTTGTTTTTCGACTTAATTGCAAATTATTTACCTTTTGAAGAATATCATCTTTTATTTTTGAATCATAATTCTCCAAAAGAGTTTGACCACAATCAATATATTTCGTTTACTAGTTTAGCATCAGAAGATGATTTTTTTTTTTTTTAGCTAGAATCCAAGCTACTTTGTAGCTAGCGAACATAACTAGTTCTATGGATGATAAAATTCTTTTTAGGCCTCCACTGTGTTCATAAAGTAGTGCACTCAGACGACTAATTTCATTCATACGATTTTTGCTATCAATTTATAATTTTACATCAAATTATTTGTGAAAATTGTTAGTGTTGCTTAAGGTTGTATACTTTATTATTCCTAAAAACTTTGTTACACAAAAGACACACTGGCTTATTATTTGCTTTAAACACTGCAAATTTCAACTCACAACTTTCATTAAATTCTCGTTTCACATTTTTCAAGTCACGCGCCATCCTCTTTTCGGCAGTAATGCCAGGATCAATTAGATTGTCTTTACTTTCTGAGTGTTCACCATCATCTGGATTCTTTCATTTTTGATTTATTCACGTATCTATATCATGGGATTGAAAACAAAATATATTTAAACACTTGAAAGTTGTACAATAAAAATATGTTTACGAGTGCATGCAAAACAACGCACACTCAATAACAAACATTTAAACCAGACTGACGTTACAAAATGGGCGGAGTCTGTGGCAGTGATGAAGCGCGCGACATTAACGATGACGTAAGGCAGTGCAGTTGCTAATTACCAAATTTGCGATAAAAAATAAATGATGGAAAAAAGTTGATTCCTAAAGTCGAGCTGGCCAGAATTTTTCTACCCACTGATCACATGTGGTCAGTGGCCATGGAGTTGCCTACCCCTGATCTAGAGAGAGGCCTGCAACGAGTCTTACTCAAACTGGCCCTTTTGTGATAGGAGAGAGTTCGCGAAAAGTACCTAGGCTACAATGCATACTATAATCAGAAAGAATTTCAGTCTTGAAACGAAACTAACAGACCATGAGTACATCAAAATAAAGCTTCGAGCCATACTTTTCATTTAGTCATCTTATACCAAAAAGCAGCTAGAGAATAACGTAGATACTAATGCTATTCTATGCATAGAAATATTAGTTAAGTCGCTGAATTAAATCATTACGAATGTCTGAGCGATATGAATGTTATCATTGGGACTGGAAGACTGTCGTTCTGCTACACTAGATGGATTATGGAAAGTTTTCAAGTAGGTGGGATGTGCGTTGAACATGATAACTTTATTACGGAGCCTTTCACAATGGCAACTACACTACAGAGATACTGTCATATGCATGGCCGTTAGGTACAACATAACTGGACTTGATGAGATGAACTCTAATGATATAGTGAAGTTCAAAAGTCATTGTAATTTTACGTGGTTTGTAGACTTATATTAACTCAGTAAGGTTAATTGTTGGAATTTTTTCATAAACCTCCAATGAATTTTTTTTCCTTCAAAAGTATTTACTGAATTATTCACATCAAAGATTTTCAAAGTGTAACACTTGGCAAAATATTTTATAACTTAATTGAAATTTAAGTTAGCGGAAGAAACAGTGTCTGAAGATTGATAAAAAATCTCTAAAACCATCTCATTCTACATGAGAAAAATGAAAGTGATTCAGAAAATGGCATTTGGAACAAAAATATTTTAATGAATGTGAAAAAACACTATCTTAAAAGGCGATGTATTGATTCTGTTTGAGTTCTTAATTTTTAAGTTTATTTCCACCACAGGGTTCCAAAGTTCTTGTTTTCTAAAGAATTCTTATTCATATTCAATATATTTAGCACAACGCTTCTTCTCAGTGACGTGAAAATTACATGCGATTGAAGATTACAGGCAGGTTTTCACTTAAAACAAAATATAGTCTACGCGACTACGACTCCGAGGGCGAAACAGTAGATTCAAAGATGAGAGACACCACATAAATAACAATAATATTGTTGTAAATAATTCAAAATTAAATTTTACCAGTGAAAAGTAAAGACATTGTTGACATAAAGTACGATAAAATCGAAGAACTCTTCAACTAACATTCACTATAAATGTTGGTAAACAACAAGTCGCCAACCAAATTAGAACCCTCATTTATTCATTTCCCTTGTCAAAGTGTTACATCAACCACATTTATTGTAACGTTTCTTATATGTGCTTCCTTTACATTCCAGTAAGAAAGTAAGATATAAAAAGGTTATAGATCCTACCTTTCTTCACAAAAAAGTGCAACTATTCATCCTTACTTCATTATTAAGTATACTAATACTTAATAGTAGAGGTCAACAGGGTTACTAAATAATTCACGCGCCAAAAACCACAATAGAGAATTTCTAAGCGAAAATGATCATTTCAAAGTATTGATTGCGATATATTATACGCATATTTACTAATAATAACATGCCAGAAATGATGCTGACGTTGCCTGAATAACAGTTCAAATATTTTCAAAACAGCAACTTTTTTATTTACTTCTACTATCACTACAATAGTTCTTCAGTTCACTTGAATGTTCTTTGAGTATCCACTTGCTTCCCAGTGACACAGCGGTATGTCTGCGGACTTACAAAGCTAAAATCTGGGTTTTGATACCCATGCTGGCCAGAGTACAAATAGCGCATTATGTAGTTTTGCGCTTAATTACAAACAAATATCCATTTTTGATATTCCAATAGATATATACTGATTTTTTTATAAATGGTAAAGATAACATGCACATACTTAAATATCGTTCAACCACACAGATGACATATCGATGGATAGACATGCGACAGTTTCTAAAGGTATAACATTAAAAATAAACAAACAAGAATACTAACAAAAATATGAATAATGTAAGGGTGTGTGTTTCTTTTATAGCTAAACCAATGGTAATCGAACCTCCTGTTTTTAGCGTTGTAAGTTTATAGACTTACCACTGTTCCAATGGGGTACAATAAAATCAGCATCCTCCTACAAAATGTAATAAAACAAGAATTAAAACCATAGTAACAAAATTATCAAATTTAGTCCTTGTTTTGCAGTTTATATACTTGTCTGTAGACCAAAGTAATGATCATATTTTATAAATTTGCGATTATGGTTTTAATCTTTGTAAAAGCTACAGGTATCATTGATATGGCTATACTGGAAGTTTATAGCCCCTCGCTAGTACAGCGGTATGTCTACGGATATACAACGCTAAAATCAGGGGTTGGATTCCCCTCGGGGGGCTCAGCAGATAGCCCGATGTGGCTTTTATATAAGAAAAACACACACATATTGAAAGTTTACAGATGTTGTGTCCATTTTATGAACATATAAAAACTGCGCAAATAAATAAAAAAGTACTATTTTAATGGAAAGTATGGATTATTGGATTATTCGTAAAATTACTAAAAGACATATTTAAAACAAAATAAATGCTGCAGTAAAAAATACAGGAACAAGTAAAGTAATATTACATAGATATATTTTAAAACGATTTTCAATACCAACATTGGTTACCATTATGATCAGTATTGAAGTGATGTTGTTGAACACACTTCGCACTTTCGCCTGGAGGGTAGTTATAATAATGACAATAAATTATTTTATTTAGATCAAAGCCAAGATAAAGTTATTTGTAGGGGTAGCTGTTGATTTTTATTATCTTTCATCTTGTTAGGGGCCCGGCATGGCCAAGCGTTAAGGCGTGCGACTCGTAATCAGAGGGTTCACAACCCCGTTGCGCCAAACATGCTCGCCCTTTCAGCTGTGGGGGCGTTATAATGTGACAGTTAATCCCACTATTCGTTGGTAAAAAAGTAGCCCAAGAGTTGGCGATGGGTAGTGATTACTAGCT
Source organism: Tachypleus tridentatus (assembly GCF_004210375.1). NCBI lineage: Eukaryota > Metazoa > Arthropoda > Merostomata > Xiphosura > Limulidae > Tachypleus > Tachypleus tridentatus. Next base: position 98,551,755 of record NC_134826.1, read on the forward strand.
GCCTTCCCTCTAGTCTTACACTGCTAAATTAGGGACGGCTAGCACAGATAGTCCTCGAGTAGCTTTGTGCGAAATTCAAAAAAACAAACAAACAATCATCTTGTTAGTAGTTACAAATTAACGACAGTCATACCTTAGTGGTTTCTGCCACTTACCCAAAGAGTGCATAATATGCTATTTTGGTTGAAAGTACCGAGAAACACAAAATGTAATTGTTTTATTAGAACAGCATGAATTTGCATAGGAAGGTAAGGTGATAGTCTAGTCTGGCTGTTTGGGCGCTCGATTGTGGGTCATGGATTCGAACCTTATCACCGATCACTGATCAGCTCATTTCGAAATTAAAGACAGCTAGAACAAATAATTCGTGAGTAGCTTTTCACAAAATTATAAATACGATAATAGAAACCCTGGAATAGTTACTATCAACAAAGGCTAAACTGGTTGAGAAAACAAATGTGTAGTACAAACTTTGATAACTCACAGACACGAAATCAAGATAACTCCATCTAAGCATCGTAAATACAACTTTACTTTGTAGAAGAATGCGCTGAAATAGAGATACATACTTTTCTGTTATGATTCCAACGTTAACAAACCTCAATTAAACGTATAGGATATTTAAAGTATCTAAAAACCTGGGTCAGGATTTGTGTAGTCGTAATTAGTGGTATGAGAAACCTTATGTCGTAAAAGGAATTGCATGCTGAAGAAGGGGCTTGAGTCAGATTTTTTTATTTCAAGTTCCGTCTTTTATCTTATTTGCTCTGTTTAGTGAAAAGCCTCATTGGGGTTTTTGTTTTGTCTATTTAAGACAATTAATTCCCAGATTTTTAGCGTTTGAAGTCTGTAAACTTATCTTTGTCCCACCATACATTAGATTGTTTGACAATCAAAATAATACAGGTACTAAAGACTAAACATAACAAAAGATATTGCATTTTAAATAATGGAATGAATAAAGATACCTACACTTGTTCCACATTTAAGTTATTCTCAGTCTTTGTTATATTACTAGTCAGAAAAATAAAGGAAAAGGTTTGGTTTGTATTTCACGCAAAACTAAAACTGCACGTAGGGTACCTGCACTAGGCGATCTTACTTTAGCAATAACAGACTAGAGATAAGGTAGCTAGTCATCACCACCCATCGCCAAATCTTAGGTTACTCTTTTAACAACGAATAGTGGAATTTACCGTTATACTGTAACGGCCCCACAGCTAAAGGCAAGCATGTTGGGTGTGAGGGGATCGAACCTACAACCCTCAGATTGCGAGGTGAGCACCCTAACCATCTGGCCAGAAAGGAAAAAGAAGTTCCCACAATTAATAACTGAATAAGTGCTAGTTAACATACATAAATACAATTATGAGATGGTATATATAGGTAGCGAATATGACCTCAGTAAATTTACTATTGTAAAAAAAATGCAAGTTACACCAAACTTACTTAGTCTCTAAACATTTTAAATTTCCATGAGTTGCTGCTTCTTATTGCTTAAGTCATATAATTAACAAAATTCCATTAAAATGCTAAAAACTCCTGCTTTCTTTCAGTATAGTCATTTTTGTGCTATATTATTACCTCCACCTAAATTAATTATCAGTCATCATAAGACAGAAATTATAAATCTATCTTGTTACCAAGTAAATTTCTTACATATTTCACTGTATATCACATTTCGATTTTTAACAGTCTTGCTCGCTCAATAATGAATTTTTCATATGTATTAATTATTTATCTACTACTACAGTATTACAGTCTATACATCACATGAGCTTTTATGCATAGCTATAGAGCGTTAACTCCAAGTTAGAAGAAAACGATTTATTTACAATAATATTTTACATAAATAGTATGACTACCCGTCAGTATGGTCTCTTCGTAGTAATACAAGTTAAAAGTGCAGTTGCTAACTTTCGATTTGGGACTTGCGGAATTATATATAGCCTTCTTGTCTGTTTCTGTTCTAAACATCATACGAGTAGCTTTTTTTTGTTTGCTTCTTTGGAGAACACAAATCGTTCCTTCTTCAAAACATCGTATTCTTTGGAGAACACAAAAAGTTCCTTCTTCGAAACATTGGATCTACATAATTTACCAGTTTCGCTGCATGACTACTTCTCTTTAGGTATAAGCCAGTCCGACACTGAAAAATTGAAAAGGGTAGATATGGAGAGAACTGCGAGGAAAATAGTGAGGGTGGTTTTTTGTGATTCTAAATAAAGTTAGTTAATTTTGTAGCAAAAAGAAAAGGAATAATAGTCCGTATGGCGCTGAATCTTTTCTAACTAAACAAAATAAATTGTTTTTTAACTAATGTCTGAGAAAGAAAAAATATTATTTTATTGACGACAATATTAGGAACAAGTGTTTATCGTCATTTTGTATGAGACTAAATAAGTGTTATATGATTCAACAGAAATGTGTTATTGTGTAAATGTACAACTATAATAAATACAATACACATAACTCTGGACAAGAATAGTAAACTAAAACAAACTAAACAATATAGTAAAGTAAAACAATGTAAATATACGGACATACATAAATAATTTTATACATAGGTATGTGGGTGTATATATATATACACACGCAAATAAAAATATGTTAATATACATACATATAATCAAGTAACAGTACATATCGCTCAAAACAACAAAAATATAGCTTAAATAAAAATTATAACAAGGTAATCAGTCATTAGGAACAAAAAAAATCCTGGGTACCACGAGAATATTTATTATTTCATTCGAAAATTTAACTGTGTTTTTAGGGTTTTTCCTTTTTTAATCTGCCTTATGAGACGTAAGCTGAAACAAAGACTGTCATGTCATTTTTTTTTTGTCCCACGATGGGTCAACGCTAAACTTACGGACTTAAAACGCAAAAAATACGGGGTCGATTCTTTGTAGTGAATACAGAAAATAACCCAATGCGGCTTTGCGCCAAGACAAACACGATGATATCTTCCATATTTTTATGGATTGGACAGTTGAAATGTCTTTGGATATAGAAGTCTTTGTTAATATCGCGAACAAGACATGGGTGTTTGCGATACCCATCCTCCAGTAATCTTGATGTCTCTCTAATAAATACCCACATTTAGTATAATGGATAGAACAGATGATGCATTGCTATGTGTAAGTGAAGTGTTCCTTAACGTGGTCAGTGTAATTTTGTGTGGATAAAGTTGTGGTGTTATCAGTATGTTTGCTTGCACGTGAGAGATGCGCTTAATTGACATGCTTTCGTAATAGGCGACAGTCCTGTGTCAGTTATGTGTGATTTGGGGTGTATCAAATCTTTTAAATTCCTGTCACGTTTGATAGACACAAAAGAAAGGAGGGTTACGAAAAATGTTCGAAGAAGGTGGATCACTTATCAGAAGAATGAAGTTATTCTATATAATTCTCATAAAATGTCTGTTCGAAGGATGGTATTATTTGTTTGAAGTTATGTACAAAACCATACAATGCTCTGCCAACCATACGTAACGAAACCTGGTTTCTAATGTTTGTAAATCAACAGACATGCTGCTGTACCATTGGGAGGCTGGTAAGATAAGACTGTTTAGTGCAGGCCTTATTATTTAATTTATTCTTTTGTGTCAATATTTAATGATTTTTCAGTTTTCATAACAAGAGTGTTAAAAGTTAATCATTTAAAGGTGATAGTTATAACATTTATGGTCACGTAACTCAGTAATTGTCGTACGTTATGTGTGTGGTTTAATTGTTGTGGTACTGTTGACGCCAAGTTACTCGAATGTTCCATAATATCCTCGTTACTTTAAGTGACTGTTATTACACAATAGCGTCGCTCACGTAGTTTAGAGAAAGTTCGAGGCCTCAGTGAAGAAATATAAATAGAGGTAGTCATTGGAGCAAACGTCTTAGTTTCGATAATAAGCCTTTAGAAATGAGAGTTTTAGTTTTTATTGACGGTTTGTTTGAAGTTAAGCACAAAACTACACAATGGGTATCTGTGCTTTGCCCCCACGGGTATCGAAACTCGGATTCTAGCGTTGTAATACATTGCCACATGAGAGGCTTTTATGAATGGAAGGATTTGTAGTTGAGGTTCGCGTGACTATTCATAAGATTGTAGCATATATAATGATTTAATGTTACAGTCACTCCCACTATTCGTTGGTAAAATAGTAGTCCAAGAGTTAGCAGTGGGTGGTGATGACTAACTGCCTTTCCTCTAGTCTTACACTGTTAAATTAGGGACGGCTAGTGCAGGTAACCATCGCGTAGCTTTGCATGAAATTTAAAAAAAAACAACAACAAAACATTTGCGTTCCTTAGACATTTCCGTATTTCTTAATTAATCAATTCCAAACCTGACACAATGTGGTCAAGATGTGGTTGAAGTGGTGGATCCTCCATCTAATTTCTTATTGATAGAGTTCTTGAAAATAGTATGTCTTTATTTAGAGTATTAGTACCCGTATATATTTTTATTGCACTTTTACTGTTTATTATGTTCAAAAACAGAAGATAAATTTTCTGTCGTTTGTTACAAATTAGTTTTTATTTCACTCTAGTTAGTGTTTCTATAAGGTTGTTTTCTCTTCTTGATGTAGGAGTACCATCAGGCCTTAATTTTCCAAAACAGGGATGTCAGAATGACTGCCAAAAGGATATCCTCATACGCATGGCTCTCTGTCAAAACTTCATTTGGTTTTTGATCTTTCGTCCGCTGTCAATTTTACACGCCTACCATCTTAGTTCTGGAGAACAAACAGAGGGTTATTTCCTGGATTTCGGAAGCCATCTAGCATTGAGTTTTACAGCGATAATTTGTCCTTTCTCCTCTACAACTGGCTTGTTTGAACACATCTTTCTTCCCAAACAATAAAAGGCAGAACCTGACAGTATGGGAAATTCTTTGAAAAGAATAACCACACGATAAAAAATTCTAAGTTTTGGGCTTAGTAGTTAAACAACTGCTACTCTTTCACTCTTAGTGTCTTGCAAATTCAAACTCATTAAATTGTAATGAGTAAACTGTAACTAACTGCATGAAAATAAAATTCAAGGATAACAAATATTATTTTAAGTTACTTTTGTAAAAAAGGGGAAGAACACGGCAACTAAAAATTAGTACAGTACTTGTAACCCTACTGTTGTAAAACTGGGTATACATTGAAATGGTGATTCTTCAGTTACATGTAGTCATTTATTTGATTATGTTTTTATTAAGCACAAAGCTGCACAATAGGCGAATTATATCCTGCCCACCGCGTCATAAACCTTCAGACGTAGGAATAGATGCAAGGCATTTGGTAATTTTTAACTTGAGAAACCTTAAGAGATATATAATCTAAACAGTGAAGTCAAAGAACCCAACATTCTGACCCAGCCGTTCATAATAATTTTTAAGTATTAAACAAACTGGCTGTAACAAGTCAGTAACCTTCTTAACAGAATAGCTGAATGGTACGGTTAAAATATCCCCGTAATTGAAAGTGCAGCATATCTTGTCTCGTATTTACGATTTCCCAAATCGCAGTTCTTTGAACTAACAACTAGGCTATGCCAGGTCTGTTTATGTTAGACAGCTCATATCACTTTAGTTTTCACTGGAGGGACTCTTTAATAGCTACTATAAGAAAGTTTTTCAATATAAAACCTACTTATAGAGCGAGAGGTTTTACTATGCCTCCACCGGAACATCCAAAAATGTTCTAAAACATAATCAGACATATCTACGAAGCTAAGTTTTAAAACAAAATCTGACTCAATCTTGAATGAAAGTTTCTATATTCTGTTAACAGTATCGAGGAACTTAAGTTTTTACTGTCATACAATGCACTATAATAATGAAACAAACATTAATTCGTATGCTGAGGCCTAGGAATGGTCAGGCAGTTAAGAGTCCATATTGTTTATCTATGGATTTATATTTTTTTCCCAAAAGAATTAATTTACAGAATAAATGAAATACTATTGAATAGTCTAGATTAAATAAAAAGATAAATACTGCAAAAGCTACGTAATTTTTTTACACCATTTAATATATTTTTACAATTATTATAGACTTTTTGCACATGAAATGTATTAAAAAGAGGGGAGAATAAAAATATCAAACAAGTCAAAAAATCTCGTCATGTTTGTCAGATAAAAAATCCTTCATTTACTTTCAAGAAAAGTGAGTTTTTCAATGAACAATATTTCACGTTCACAAACAACTTTGTACTCGTATTCAATATTTAATCTTCTATAGAAAATAACACTAACTACTAACAATAGTACAACTAAACGTGCGCCTTCAACCTTACTATATTAACATTACCGGCCCGGCATGGCCAGGTGGGTTAAGGCGTTCGTAATATGAGGGTCGTAGGTTCGAATCCCGGTCGCACCAAACATGCTCGCCCTTTCAGCCGTGGGCGTTATAATGTGACGGTCAATCACACTATTCGTCGGTAAAAGAGTAGCCCAAGAGTTGGCGGTGGGTTGTGATGACTAACTGCCTTCCCTCTAATCTTACACTGTTAAATTAGGGACGGCTAGCGCAGATAGCCTTCGAGTAGCTTTGTGCGAAATTCAAAAACAAAAACAAATTAACATTATCATTTGGTTCTTCAAGGCTGTCATTATAGATCCATCAATGAAAAAAGGTAAAAATGTAAATCCGCTCTATGATTCTCAAAAAATAATTAATTCTCCTTATAAACTTTTGTAAGATGCTAATATACCTACATTTTTGCTGTTAACAGTTCATAACGTAAGTCAACTATACCGTTAGAAAACCTTAAACTGTACTACTAACCGAGGCTTGGTTTGTGTGTCTGTCTCTGTCATTCCGCACCTGTATCTCGAAAACTAATAGACTGATGACACCAGAATTTTGCAAAAGACGAAAAACTAGTATGGGATAGTTCTCTCTAAATGTGGCATAGAACCGTATGCTTGATCACTTTTAACAATATTCGTAAAGGAGGATGAGGCATTTTCGTAGTTTGGTAAAGTGTGATCGGATTTGTACCAAATTTCATAGGCACGTTAAGGTTGAAAATCTTTATCACACAACAAAAATTGAGCCGTATCGTTGACACTTCTAGATTTGAAAAAGTGTTTTTTTGAGTTTTCGAAGGTGAAATTTTAAGCAATATCGAAAAGAAGAGGCAAGACGGTACGCAATTTCTCCGAGTGTTCGTTTCATTAGTTTTTCTCCAAAGTCCTTTCGTTCTATTGGCTTCAGAATACAGCAACATAAACTAGAGATATTTTACCCTGTCAATCCACGTATGATCTTGTAAATTTTACTACTCACTTATTCTAAAAAAATAATAATAAAGAAATAAGTAAGTTAAATATCTCCATAAGATACGTCTCCTATCCTGGGTAAAAAATACAAACCTAATAGCCTTCATTTGAAACATTTGTAACAAGTAAATAACGTTTGAAGCTTGTAAAGGCTAAACTGTGAATTATATCTTGTGATTCTGAAAGGATTTTAAAATCCGGTTTCAACAGTTTGTGTAAGTAAGGCATAAAATAGTAAGAAATCCTTATTTAATTGACCAAATTTCTATAATTGTCACTATTTGGCTGCTTTAGACAATAAAGATAATTGGTTAAACATGTATACATACGAGTAACACATTTCTCGTCTTACAACCGTTTCTTTGAAATAGTACAGGAAATCAAGCCAGACCAAAGCTGTAAAATATAAATCTGCTCATTATCATTTTTTTAAAAGTTAAAAACTTCTCTGTCTGAACTGATGTACTCACATTATACGGATGTTTACAGATAAGAATGTGAATAATATCTACAAATCATTATTCTAAAACTGTATACTATACGAAACGAATGCTTTTAATTGTACAAAATAGTCAAAGGGACTTTTATATGCAAAAACGGCTCGTTTGGGTTGAGAAAATATTTTACATAGAAGAGCGAACAACGTTTCGATCTTCTTCGGTCATCGTCAGGTTCACAATGAAGAAGGTCGAAACGTTGTTCGCTCTTCTATGTAAAATATTTTCTCAACCCAAACGAGCCGTTTTTGCATATAAATTTCTCAACAAGTGGGTTTCTCGACATCACTGAGTCAAAGGGACTATTTTTAATTAAGATATGTTGTTTGATTTTTATTATCATAATCAAATCAATAAAAGATCACTCAGTCGAACGTAATTATCCGTTTATTTGATATTAATATCTATTTATTGAACATATTACTTATTTGAGAATCTGATGGTAATTCTGTAAAATGAATTATTGTTCCATGGTCACTTCGAAACTAAGGCTTTTGGTGAGAAAAAGTTTACAAGCAAATTTAAAAAATAAAAATAAAATCGACTTTTTTAACATTGTGTTTGTGTGGACAGCAAATTATCGTTCGATTATACGAATTGGTTAATTAAGCAACACAAGTGTAATATATAACTACAAAATATTAGTATAAAAACAGATGTACTCAAGATATATCACGCTGAGATTTGTGTCTTACATTATGAATTGAGATCGAAACAAAAATATGAATAAAAAATCAAACTGTACTTTCAATTGTTTTATTAAAAGTTAACTATTTTCAAGTCCTATATTTTAAATAGGTTTGTTTACCTTTTATTTCTAAATAATTAGAATTTCTTGAAAGTACTTGCCAAATGCTATAATTGATTATGAGATTAACAATCCTCTCTTAAGACCAATACCACCAATTAATGGGAACAATGAAGTTCATACTACGCGCAATTCCATTCAATAAAAGCTCTCTCTTAAATTTTGCCACATATGTGTTCCTTAACTTATACATAACAAAAATTGAAAATATGTTTAAAAATGTGAATTATGTTTCGGTTTAATGCTTGCGCAGCTATTACACTATACTGGTTTCAGTTATTTTAGAAATGTTGACAACAGTGTGATATATTACGTGCAGATACAAACGCAGTACGTTTTGTGGATTACAATGTGAAAGGAAAAGATCGAATTTTTTATGGAATAAATCCTCTAGCATAACACCACTGTACACAGTTATCATACCATAGAATGCCGGAAAGAATTACTTGTAGATCGTTTCATCAGATCTGCGATTCACAGAGGGATTATAGATACATCTGATATTTAAAACCTCACAGAAAAAATGTCATTTAAACGACGTAGATCAGTAGCAGCGAAGTTCAAAATATTATAAAGACAGTTTTACGACTTTGGGCTTTGAATATAACAAAGCTAAATTTAACAAGAGAAATTCTAAGACCGAGAAGGAATTTGACATGTGATCCTGTTGGCTGTCTCAGAATCACAGCATATAGATTCTAGAGGAAAATAGCTGATAACAAAATATTCTAAGCAATGTTACAGTGACGTAGATTGTCTGTACAAAAGTGTTAAGACAAAGTCAAAAATTAGAACAATGGAAGGTAAATCACATGTGAAACATCAAAATCTTATTAATATTCATATTTAATATAACAAAAACTGAGGAAATTGTTTGAGTTCACAAAACAGTTAATATTTTGTATGCCCCCTTTGCTTTAATAACTGTAGTCTTTCAGACATTGTTGTAACATATTTAATCAAAGTGTCCTTTGTGATTTTACTCCAAATGTCTTTAATACAGTTCCATAAAGATTTTGCAAGTAATTTTTGATTTTCATGCTTTGATCTATAAGATCAAGGTCTGCTCAATTGGGTTGAAACAGGGGTTCTGTGGGGGATATTACATCATTTGAATGATTCAAGCAGCTTCTTCCTTAGCTAAATAATTTCTGCATTGGTTGGGTGAGTGTTTGGAGTCATTATATTCTTGGCAGTAGAATCCTTTATCAATAATATACAAACCAGTGGGTATACTATGATGGATGAGTATCTGATGATACTTGCGCTGATCCATGATTTAATGATATAATCTATTTTGCAAATAACTTCTGTCGCCTCAGTAGAAGATGATCCCAAACAATCACATTGATTTCTCACATGCTTCATGGTAGGTGCTATGCATTGAGATATATATTTCTCCCTTCTTTTGCTGGACGTACAACCTACACTTTCAACCGAATATTTCGAACTTGAACCCATCCGTCCATAACACCATTCTTCATACATCAACAGTAAAGTTTTGTATTTTTCAATGCTCGTTGAGTATTCTTGATACTGTAGATCAGTGACAGTCTTCTTTCTGTCACGAATGCTGCATAAACAAAGATACTTAACATCAGCATCATTGAGTTTAGGTGTTCTGCCTCTTCATCTCCAATTTTCAAATTGACCCGTGGCACGACAACAAAAGTTAATACCGTATTTCCCGGCGTCTAAGACGCACCCCATTTTGATCAGGTAAATTTTGAAAAAAAAGAAGAAAGATAAACAAAAGAATAAGGTCGCAACACTTCCCCTAATCCTACCAAGATATTTCGTGGATTGTTTAGTGACTTACGGTACATAAATCCTCTTGCTTACTTCTCGTTTTTTGTGAACTATATGCTTATCATATCTACCTTTGAAACTGTATACTTTATATTTCCACTGTAATATCTCTATTATTCCCAGTAATAACGTTATTCTAAGCCTGAGGACCTAAAACGAGTATCGATATTACAGCACCATACGTACGGTGACCTGTTCTTGTTTATTTATTTGTTATTTAATTCTAAGTAACTTACACATGTCATACTGGCTCATATACATGGGGCTTGGATTAATATCTAATATCGAAACGCTTCCTCTAGGCTTAGGTTTAGGCCTAGGAGTGATGTAACCTTTGATCTGGAAGACGCAGGGTAAAATTTTGAGACTTATTTTGGGGAAAAAATAGTGTCTTCGACACCGGAAAATATGGTATATTGTGTTAAACATTGTTTGTGTCATGGTTTATTTCTCGAGTGCTATTCAGTTGATTTCTTTTAGCATATACTGTTACCATATGCTAGCTCCTTTTTATGTAGTTAAGATACTGCACGGTTACCATGACAGTTATTTCAGAGCCTAAATGTGATCAGTATGTTCATTCATGCAGAATCCTTATGACACGTCCTTGGTACAAGTATATGGGAATTCTGAATAATAAGTATTCTTACCCTGGTTTATTCTGTTGCCAACAGGGATCAATGAAGCATTACAATAGTGTTGAAAGATACATTCTGTGACGGCATGGAAGAATTAGCCTCATAAAATGGAAAGAATGACAAAATATTCTCTTGTCCTAACACTTTTGCACAGTACTACATTAATAAGTTGTCCTTGACTGTTTTAAAAAATGTGTCAATCTCAACGTTCATAATAAAGTGAAGCAAAACGAGAATAACTTTCAGGTCTGACGAGAGGGCGCTACAGTCCCGCGGAAACAAAGGATAAAGAATAATATATTCTCATTTTTATAATATACTTAAGGAAAAATCGCAGTACTGCGGGAAATCGCTTTTACTCAAAAATACCTTTTTATCCAAAAAAATGTAAATTCTCAAGACATTTAGCTTGCGCCCACCAGAAATTTCTTCATACGCCCATGAATTTATAAAAACTTCAAAAAGGGGCTCAGTGACATAATTGTCCCCGAGGACCGACATGCCTCTCGACGTCCCTGATAACTTCGTAAACAAAATTAATCTTATGACAGCAGAATGATTAAGCTTTTCGAAATTAAATAATTTACAGCTCTATATCGTAACAGTATATTAGAATTAATCTTGGCTAATGTTTCTGGCTATCGGAAGTACTGTTAAATTTTGTTAACTTATTTGTTAAGTGCCAGATATATGATGATGTCTGTAAAACTGACTCAGAAAGAAACAAAATATACAACTTTTGCTCAATGCCCTATAGAGAGGTATAGTAAGTTTGAATACCTTACTACGTCGTAACATTATTCAGCAATGCTGTATTTAACGATTGTATATCTTAACAAGAGTCCTGCCGTTCAGCTTCCGTTACAAAAGGCTCCATTGTCAAGGCTGGCATATTCACATAATATCTCATTCTCTCCGAGGAGCTTCTAAAATTCATTTAAGGTACAAGGATAACAGTTTCTTGGTGTCCGTTTTGACGGTATGATCGCACAGAAATCCATACTGCGTATGGCGACTTTACCGGTATAACTTCGTATGCCTGAATGTGAGATGCACCGGTTGAATGCATATGTCGTGGAAGATACTTGTGTCCTTTTCCAGAGGAATATTCTTCATGATTATGCTACATATTGTTGCTTGGGAATCAGAAGCAGCTTTTCATTGCTGATCCGTGTGTCAACGGATCTGCACCTGTTACAAAATGCTATACTTTGCTTACCACAGCTGGGTTAGAATTTATTGCACATCTTATTCCGAATGGTTCTGTGATCCAAGTATTCTTTTGTTTTCTAATGCCATTGAGAACAAATTATTTTGATATCTTAGAAATTCTAAACCCTTGATATGTGTATTTTGTTATAGCAAAGACACATCGGGCTATCTGCTGTGCCTACCAAGGGGAAACAAATCCCTGATTTTAACATTTTAAATTCCAACACTTACCCCTGTCTCACCGAGAGACCACCGATATCAATACGTCCTTATGATGTGAGTGAAAGTTAATTTTGCATTGAAAGATAAACATTTCTATAAAAAATGTAATGTTACTTTAAGAACAACAAATATAATGATCCAAATTCGATTAAACGACAGATATTGCCAAAGAGTGCTACTTACTACCAACCATTATTATAATCTCCAATTCTACAGAAAACGTCACGGTTGTTTATATACCATTGCACATTTAATTTACTTATTTTTCCCTTTTTAAGATCAGAAGGAAATTTATTTTAATTTACCATATTAAAAAACAATTTTTATAGTATGATGACATTTACTGAGAAACTCCTTTAAACACAAAAAAAAATCGATTTACAAAACCCTAACATCAGTTTGTTAAACCAAATACCTCGACAAAAACCAGTTTTATTTATTCATCCGTGTATGAATGATGTGGTACGTATTTGAAACATCAAGTTAAGGTAAAACTTGTTTCGTTTAATACGAAGCAAGATGTCTGTCCCCAACCCGTAATCGTTGTTTATTAGTATTATTGCTCAGGTCCTGGTGTTACAGGACGTATGAGGTTTGTATTAATTTTCTACTGTTATTGTACTCTTGTGCTAATTTTATGGTTTTATATATCATATCTAACCTTTGCACTACTGTTTTTACTCTTATTACACATACTTTTTTGCACTAATTTGTCGCTTTATAAGACACATGTAACTATTACATCAAGTTTTTACTGTCATTGTACATAACATTTGTACTATTTGGTGGCTTTACATACAATATATATCTCTTTCACCACATTTTTCTATTATTCCGGACACCCTGTGCATTAATTTGTCACTATGCATAAAACCTGTAACTTTTGCACTAGTCTAGTACATTAATTACCACATATATATATATATGTACTTTTGCACTCAAAGTTTCTCATTGTTTTCACAGTACACGTCATTAAACCTAGTTCTCAAAGCAAGGTTCAGTCGATTATTCTTTTTCACAATAGTAAATACAAAGAAACTAGAATTCACAGAAGTACAGTGTACAACTTTTATGTGTCAGTTCTTGCAGTAGGAACATGATGGTTGGACATGAGGTTTTACTGTTTTGTAACTTCACTGTCCACTCTGTAACTTTGATGCCTCACAGTAGGAACATAGTAGCTGAATACAATGTTTTACTGGTAGCAATTTCATCAATATTTTTATTTGCTAAATTCCAATTAAGCTATTGGTCTTCCATTGCAACGAAGGCCTTTACATATTGGAATGAGGAACTTTTTTTTTTTTTCATATAAGGATTTATACTATAGTTTCACTTTTGGTAACAAAAGAGATATTGAATCCATATCCATTTCTTGCATGTTGCATTCTCAAACAAGTTTAACACTTAAAAGTTTCTTTTTGGGTATAACTTATTAATTTTAGTCTTGTCTTCTTATTCTATTTATAGTTTATACAAAATGAATTAACTTGTATGCAGTAGTTATGGTAGTTTTTTATTTGATGTTCTTATAACTGTATTATTTGTATGATAGTTGTTGTGTATCTTATTTGTTAGAGAAATGTTCCAACAGTTGTACAAGTTACACATCAATACTCTTTTTAATAAAATAATGAGTCTGGTTGAAACATCTCATGAAACACACAAAATCAGGATTTCAGCTTCATATCTGTCCATCACCCCAAGTTAGAGGTCTGCAAAGTTAAAATGACACGTTAGATTATTTTCACATTGTACAAAAAGAAGACATGTATCTAAACAGACTTTATTAGAGTCATTGAATACAACTATTTATTTTCTCTTGGAGGTTTACAATACATGTGTCTGACAGCTGAGAGGAGCTTTGTAATAAACTACCCAAACCAGAACATCTACTACTGACAATTACTAATAGAACAATCAAATAGAAAGTTGATGAGAAGTTTGATATGCTTATATTTGGAAACAAGACTATAAATACATGTAAATTGATTTTTATTGTGCAAGTTTTCAAGTTCTGAATGAAATAGATAATCATATTACTACATTAACCATTTAAAAATATTTTAAATTTTAAATTAACAACACATATATGAAATAAAAATTTACAAATATAGAAAAGCATTAGTTTGATTTATGCAAAAATGCAGATTAAAATAACTTAGTTGCACAATTATTTCTAAAATAGGTTTATACATAAAAACAAGACACAAAAATTCACCTGAAGTCATCATAAAAGCTAAGTCAATGTGAAAAATACCAGTTTTAAAAGTTAAACTATCTTAGGTAATATATCACAAGAACTAGAGATACAAAGATGAATATTGATAATTATATAGAGTTTATGAGAATGAAAATTCAATATCAAACACTGTAGACAAGTCTGTATAAATGTATTTTGTAGTGATTTCTAATTTCAATGAATATATATTTTGAACCAGAAAATAATACTTAATCCACTACTCATTTGGACTTTTCTATTGAGAGTTAAAATTAATAAAAATTAAACCATATAAAATATATATTTTGAGTAAATAAGTGTACTGGCCTACAAAATTAAGTTAAAATAAACAACACAGTAAAGTACTCTAATACCAAGTAAATAAAATATTAAATTTCCCCAAAATGAGCATTTCTAAATAGGCAGTAGTAATAATGCAAATAACATATCCTTGGATCCATAATACTATACTGATAAAAATAGGTTTGCAATAACTCTAAGAAAAAGGTTTGTTTCATATTAAAATGACAGATTTTGCAAAACATACAAAATACTGTTGTTTGAGATATAAAAAATAATTTCCTGAAACACAGGTGAGAGAAGCATAATATGTGAGTTAAGACAAAATTTGAAAGTGAATCAAAGCGTGTGAGAACTTTACCTGTAAAAGGCAGGTAGAAACTATGAGTGTTTAAAGGCATGTTTCACCAAGAACGTTTTACAATTAGAGTGGCAAATTGGGCCTGACCTGCTGCAGAGGAAGGGGCATGAAATTAATCAGCAAACTATAACATTGTTATAAACATTACCTATATAGGTACAATTTAAGAATCATGTATGACAATGTTAAGAATACATGACCTCATTCATTAAACTATAAATAATTTTAAGACCAGAAGTAAAATAATTAACTCAAAGTTTGTCCCAGTTCAATATCATAAACAAAATCTATCACAAACTTTCCAATTAATGAAGAAAAATGACTGTAATTTAAGATTTGAAATTTCAAAGGAAATATTCCTAACACTAATTTATAGGGTAATCTTTATGAATGTGCAGATGCTTGATCACAATGACTTACTTCCCTACATAAAACTGATAATAATTATGCTTACTTAATCTCGGTTACACCGTAACAGTTGTTGTTTATGCATCTGATTATATAAATGGTGTCTAGACTACTAAAATGCCTGTTATATCCCACCTAACCTTATGAACCTTGGCATTGGTTAAAAGTTTTCTTTGACACTGAATATAGCAGATATAGTATTGTTGTAATATTATTATATATTCATCTTTGCTTTCACTCATGAGTTTTGAAATTAAATCTTACATTAAAAGGTTGAACCAAAAGAACTTGCAAAAAAAATCTTATTTTTCCAGCTTTGGGTATTTTGTGTAGTCTTAGGCATGGTTGACTTCATCAAGTGGACTGTGACTAGGATGTACAAAGCACCCACATGTGTAGTAAGTTGTTTCAACCTTGTCCCCATTCTTTCTTATACAGTAATTATAGAGAAACAAATAACCAAAATAATTTGAAAGTCAACTGTATTTTACTATATATCTACAAAATCATATTGAATATTTATTGCTTGAGTTTTATAAATCATCAACCAAGCTGCAAAAGTTGAATTTTTTAGCTTCGATTCAAATAACATTAACACCCAATAAGGACAAACTACCTACTTACATAAAAAATAATATACGAACTACTCAAAGACCTTTGAAGTAAATGTGATCAGAGATATTTTATGATTGGCTATTTCCTTAAAAAGGATTGAATGGCACCAACACTAGGTTTCCTCAGTGATGAGGCTGTACACATCAGTGTATACTGAATGCAGGATCCCTTTTATTGTATTTAATGCAAGTAAGTCTTTAGAATATTTTATTTTAAAATTATTTTATTTCCATCTAGAAGAAACATTCACCCATAAAATTATTACTTAAACTATTTCATTAACAGTTGGCCTTCAGAATATTTCTCTAAATTGTCACCAGAATGTAGTATTCAAACATACAAAAGTGCCCAAAGACTGACATTACATTACTGAATGCTTATTGTATTTGGTAAATTACTATCTACTTCATTATATATTAGAAGTTTAGCTGTCCATTTACTGCAAACAGAATTTTACCATGCAAGTAGTCAATATCCTATAGAAGCTAATATACACAGATAACATTTATTTAGCTGTAATATGTAAAGCATTATATCTTGACATCTAAGAATGAGTAAAAAGTATGATAGAAAAAAAGCTTACAAAAAATGAAAATCACTAGATCTGAGCTCTGTTAAAATTAAAAGTCTACACCAACAATACCAAAAGTTTGGAATAACAATTTCAACAAGACTTGCACAAATAATTAGATTAGAAAGATATCTTATATTTGGAAAAGTTATTGCAAACTTCACTGTTATAGTTAACATTGCTGCTCAGCTCCAGAGTAAATTATATTTTTCTTTCTATTTTAAGATAACATGTTTTTATTTATCTCCTTATCTTTTACTTGATAAAATGGAACTGCATTTGTCAGCAAACTGCTTGAGATGAAACTTTTTACATTAAGTCTATGATAGCTGATGTCACAACAACTTTCTTTTAATTCTTATTCATATTGCACATACTTTAAACATGTCAACCTCATGTGATAACAAAACAGTATTCTACTATGATGGTTTGATCATCTCTCAGTAAGAAATTACCTACAGCATACATAGTAAAAATATGTGATGAATTAGACCTCAGATGAAATTATTTACTTGGGTTACTTTAATTTTTAATAAAGAGAAAAAAACATAAGGCAAGTAAAATATGGGTGTTAACAACAAGTCTAAAGCTCACTAAAGTCCACTTTTTAGTGTAACTGTTTTAGTAAAGTAGGAATTAGTAACTTTTCTCAAGTTCTTCTTACACCTTTCTTTCAACAAAAAGTTACTTAGTGAGTAAAGAAAACACAGATTTTTTTTTTATTTATGTAAAGAAACAACAAACTTGCTCACTTAAGCATGGTAACTCCAGAACAGAAAAAAATTAATTTTACAAACCAGTATGATTACAGACTAGAGGTATATTTTTGCTCTCGATTCAAATCCATTAAAAAAGCCATACATACACATGTTGACAGTAATGTTTCTAGAATTTCAATTTTTTTTTATGTGCAAAAATAAAAACCTTATCTCATTATGTTTTATTTAGTGGTTTTAGTTTTTTTTTAAATCATTCAGTGACTAAAAATAATTTAATAAATTATTGCCAACATGAACAGAAACTTTCTATTTGCTAATGATGAGCCCAAGTACTACTTATAAAACATTAACCACAATAAAATTATGCACAACTTGCTGACGCTCAACAGACACACTCGAACAGCTTAATCCTATTTTCACACATACCTCACAAATCAATTTCTACAAATGATATAGTCAAACACTGATTTAAAATTTCCAATTATAAAGGTGTCACCCAAATACAAGCTTAACACAATATATGAAATAAATATTTTTAACAAATTATGACATTAGCCTCAATATACATCAAAGTACAATCAAAATTAACATAACATTGAAAATTAAGAGAAAAACAAACCTTTTTATTTAAACCAACATTTTGCTTTTGTGGCTTCTTCAGGGTCAATATACATAACTTACGTTGGTTTAAATAAAAATATCTGTAGTGTAAAGGTCGTTTTTTCTTAACTTTTATCAAAATGTCTAATTACCTTCAGTATGCACTACAAAGTTTGAAAGACAACACAACACTGAAAAGTAAAAGCTGGCAGACAGTGATGATCCATTAACTATCTGTAGCTCAACAGAGTATACAAAGATACATTAGAAGTCTTGTAAAGGCCTAGCTTCAGAGAAAGTGTCAGACTTCATAAAGCCTTTCCCATTGACAAAGTAGTCACTTTGAATATACCAATTAACTTTGAACCAATCTAAGTTTGATATACTTTGCAAGTTCAAAAATGGTTGAGTAATGTGATTCAATTGCAGCAAATATCAAAGAAAACTGATGGTGTAAAGAGACCTTTCAATTCCTTATATAAAATACTTTCTCCTTAAGTGATTTAGAAATTTACAATAATGAAAAAAAAACCATGAAACCTAAATATTTATTTGGATGATTTATTAATAACCTTTTTGTATAAATGTTCAGTTTGTCCAACAGAGCTTTTTATACACTAGATGTTGACATTGTTTTAAAAAATTATAACTGTAATAAAAAAAAGAGATTATATCTGCAAGCATGAGAGAGTAATTTTCATCTACAACTGATTTATCTTATTACTTAGTTGTGACATTCCACTGATGTTGACCTCAAAACAACCGAGTTTCTACCAACCATGAAATGAAGAAAGAAAAGTTAACACCACAAAAGACACCAAGGATGAGGAAAAAGGCAGCCATCATTCCAGCTGTGGTAGTGTGTTCTCTTTCTACAGACCTGAAATAAATAATTATAAATAAGAATGATATGTCATATTAGTGAACAAAACAAAACTAGAAATACCTGATGTTTATTATAAAATTTTGCAGTGACATGATATGGAAAATAAGCATTTGTTCACATGCTCACCTGACGTTTAACTTTCAAACTAAATACAATTTATGTATAATGAAATGTTTAACAGCTAATACTCACATTACTTCAGAAGTTATTAACTCAGGGTAAGGTGTTGATGGAAGGACACAGATAGAAAACAATATCATATGTGCAGAGCAGCTTGAATTACTCTTTTCATCAAAAACATAAATGATTCATTTGTTTTATTAAACACAGATAATTAACACTTTCTCTAGAGCAATTTATACAGATTCTAAGGAATAAAAGTGTAGTTTAATTCACAATGGCACATGGCATTCAAGCAAACCGTGTCTATTCTAGTCATTTATTAAAATAATACATTAGAGTGATACATGGTCTAATAGTTTATAAACAATATTATGGTTTAAAAGAAAAGCTAGTAATGCCTGAGTTTAGACAAAATTCCAAAAACTTTTTATATTAAAAGGTTAGATAAAATTTGATGCTTATAATGGTACCTCTGTTAGTACCAGAACACATGACAATAAAATTTAGCAGATATCTTATGTACAGTTTAGGGAAACTTTGAGAACTTTAATAAATTCTTTTTGTTGAGAATAAATTATTTGTTTCAAAAGATGATGCAAAGCTACTCAATGACTATCTGCACACAGCTGTCCCTAATTTTGAACTGTCAGACCAGAGGGAAAGCATTAGTCATTACATTTATTGCCAACTCTTTAGCTGCTCTTGTTTGATCAAATAGCAGCTTAACTTTAATTTTACAGCAAGCCAATGGCCACAAAGTGTCCAGCCTATTCAAAGGACAAATAGGTAGTGAACAATGGAAAGTCTAAAAAGATACAACTAGCTTCTAAGTTCTTGATTCCAAGAAACAATAATGTAAAGTAGGATATACAGACTAGTGAACTCAGTACAATAAGTAAAAAGTAAAGAATACAACATTACTACAGTAGGTAAAAGTTTCTAAAATGACTTATTGTAGAATTTATTGTTAAGAAAATTAAAATAAGATGAATGTTAAAAATATTTATTTATCACATCTTAGCATAGAATTTGTAAAAACTGAATGTATGTTATCTATTTCCTACCACTCATAGTTCCCCTTGAGCAGCAATGCTTATTTTAACATTTTTTGGTTGGTTGGAATTTATTGACTCAAAAAATGAGGCTTTCTCTGTACCAAAAAAACAGTAGGAATTCTGAAATAAAAAAAAACCAAAAGCAAAAACAAAATATAGTAAAAAATAAACAAAAAATATAAATCACACCAAAAACTGAATATTGCTTGTAAATGAGGATAAAAAGGCCAATGTTCTGCAACTAAAACCACAATAATTCTAGACTGAACTGAGACTGAACAAGTCTAAAGTTGTAACACAAAATTAAAAGGTAGGCAATTGTGAATTGAGTGTAATAAAAGACATGCATTGGAAGATCAGTCCCTAGTAAAGGAAAATGTTGAGTTATGAAACTGTGGTCAAAGTGTAGCCTACACAAACAGCAATGGTAGACTTTATCTGAAAAAGCTTAGAATTATACTGCTTATTCCAGATCACTTGCCAAATGGTTGTACCTTAATGACAGGGCTGAAGTCCAGAGAGGTTTGCTGTGAAAATGCTAGAGCAGATAGTTAATTGTGGTGTCAGAACATACACAGATATATACATATATCAAACACCAGCACCAGACAATGTTCATAAAACTCATTAAAGATGTGCAATACTGGTACTAAATTGACTCTACCCACATAGAACTAGCCAATTAACCCTGTAGAGGCATCATAGAGTTACTCATCTACAGGAATTTGTGGCCAAAATGGTGGTTGCAGTGTCTTTGATGCAAAATAATCGAAGTTTTCAGCTTATCACTTGCATAATGAATAAAAACTAATAATTAATTATCACTTTTGATACATGCTTGTTCTCACAAAATTTGTTGGATATGAATACACAGCTACAAATCAACCAATCATGTGAGACCTTTGCACTGGCATAACGGAAATCAAGCACTGCTTGGTTTTTGTCATTTATTTCTACAAGCTTAGTTACAGGACCACGTGTAATAATATAATTAGTTAAAGTGAAGTTTAACGTACAACTGTATACAGTGTTTATAAATTGTACAGTAACTAGGACATTGGAACATAAATAGAAAAGGACTGTCTGAAAATTAGTTTAGACCCTTAATGAACAATTTTAGTTTTAGTTGTAATAAAGAAACTTATGAAAGTTGTTCATACATCTATTTACAATATTGTTTTATACCTTGTTTTAACTTTGATTCAAATCTGAAATAAAATTGTGCTTTATATTATATTGAGAACATGGTGATAATTTATTTGGGGATAACTGCCTGGTTTAAAACTATCAAAACATGCTTTGGCTAATGCTTAGCAATTTTCAGTTTAAAAATAAACATGTAATATGGAAAATTGCTACAATGACAGAGAAATTAATGCTCTCAAGCTACACAATACTAGGTAGTATAACAATAGTATTTTCAAGCCAGATAAAACACTTTTTTATGATAACAGTGATATAATACTCTCATTAAGCAATAGACTAGGTAATGAAAGCAATAGTATTCTTAAGCCAGATGAAATGATGCTCTTTATAATGACAGTACTGTATTAAGTACTTCTAAAGATTTGTTGTGTTAAAAGGACAATATCACTTATAAATAAGGATTTAGTCTTATAATAATTTTTTAGGCTCTTTATAAACAATAATAAAGAAACTAACAGTACCCTGAAGTTGAATAATTCTGTTTCAATACTTATATTGAAAGTCAAGTTACTCACCATGGAACAAACATCATAGCCAAACTACTGCAGTAGCCACTGGTCAGTCCATGAAACACAGACATGCCAATGTATGCCCAGTCGTTGTTGATAAGTACTGGAAGGACTCGGTGGTCAGGTTTGTAGTTACAAAGCATAAAATATGGTATCATCAGTGACCTCAAAAACACTGGTATCCAAAGGAAACAAGGCCCTGGCTGAGAAAAAACTAGTTGAAACTAATAAAATTAATAAATTATGAATACATCAGTGGTATAAAAGGTGTTCCTTTGGAAAATATTAGAACTAAGAAACATAACCCTGTTTGAGAAAGTCACTATGAAAATCTTTGTTGTGGCAAGAGAATTTCAGGATGTATATTACTCAATAAATACCTTATTTTTATAGAGAAAATTAAATGTGCCATAGAAACAAAATGATAAACTACTGCTCAAAAATTTTTTTTCAAGTAAAATTCTCCTCACAAGGATATTTTGTGTAGTCTCATTTTCTTAATGTCAGCATGTAATGAATGCTGGAAAGAAGGTTTCCAAAGCTACAATGGTACCTCTCTTTGCCCAAATACCAGGTGAATAGTCTTACTGATTAGATTAAACTTTATCTTGTATTGTAGATTTTATCAAAATACTATCAGTCAGTCAGTTATGGACTTTAAACCAAACATATGCAGATAAAGCATTTCAGACCTATTGTTTGCTTGCAACAAGTACCTTTGCAGGAAATAAAATTTCACTTGATACCAGAAATCTCAGTTAATATGAGGGTAATGAAGACAGAAATTTACCTAAAGAGTGAATATATTCAGTTTAAGAACTTATGATACTAAATGTCTATGTTATTGAGGCAAAATAAATATGTAAGTTTTAAAAATGTGATAAAACTTCACATTTTCCATACAAGCATCTTAATACATACAAGTCATTTATCATCTTACACAAGATGAAAATATGAGGCTTTAAATTTGAGCTACCTGAAAAGTGTGTAGAGTCCAGCTACTCAAAGAGCTAAGTGCAAAGAAGAGTTTTCATACACAGATACACTATAGCTATCTGAAATTAGCCATCCAAAATTTTGAACAGATATATTAAAGAAAAAGCAGCTAGTCAAACAGCACCCAGCACTAATTCTCAGGCTATCCTTGTTTGAACAAATTTGGCTATTATCCTTATAGCACAGTCACAGCTCCTAAATGCAGAATGCATGCATTTTAAGTTTGAAGCAATGGGGCATATACCATAAATCTATAGATTCACAGACTTTGCATACAGACTACTAGGTCACACCTGACTCATGGTTTTATATATATATATACACACTCACACATGTATATATGTGTAAGCAAAAAGTTGTTTAATGGGATATCTGAGCAATACTTATTAAAGGGATCAAACCATGAATTTTAAGATTAGTAGCTCTCATCTTTATAACTGAACAACAACAAAAATAAAAATAATTAAGTTTCTCAAGATTATGGTATACAACATATTAATCCTTTTGCAACAGATCAGGGTTCAAAGGCCATATCATGGCATTTCTTAATTTGCATTTAAAATTTTATTGAAATACTACGTTATGAATTTATGTCAATAAGTTTGGAATCAAATTGTAGATTACAATTCAAATTTAATATTATATATGAGTTAATTTCTTAATTTAAAAGTAAATATTAAAAGAATACATTTAAATATAGATTTTAGTGAGTCATGTGGTATGTTGAATGCAGCACTGTTTAAAATTAGATGTGTGTAATGTCAAAATATTAAGATTTTTTGTACATCAAATACTTGTAATCTTTACAAAAAGACTATCAAATTTTGTGAAGATTCACATGTTGTATCAAAGTTATAGTGCAAATATGTAGATACACCTGTGTATATTACATCAAGACTGTTGTGAAAGGGTTAACTTATGTAATTATTTATTTCATGTTATATCAAATCACACTACACAGATGATAGAGAATGTTTTACAAAGCAATTTTAGAAGGGTTTTGACCAGGAAGTTGGTATCCATGTACCTAAAGGTAACATTTCCCTAAAATAAAAATGTACTTCTGATAGACATTTACCTTTACTCACAACTCACAGGTTTCTCAACTTATACTGCCTTCTAATGGTGCAAATTTTCACTTGCTGCTTGCCTTGATACTTCAAAATTATGTCTCATACTACCATACAAATGACAATGTAGCACCTCTCCACCAATAGGAGTGTGTCACTACCCCTATCATAACTAGCACCTTATGTAAATCTTGCAGCTGTTGACCACTTCAAGATTGGTCAGATCATACAAACCACACTGGAAGTGAGGATGGCACATGGTCAATTTCAGTGGAGGTAGGTATCTATAAGAAATACATTTTCAGTTTAGGAAAATGTTAGCTTCTGATATAATACGTTACCTCCTCTTACAAAAATCTAGAATTCTACATTTAACTGATGGAGGGTGGGTGAGAAGATGAACTGTCTTGAGAAAGTGCCTCAAGGAAAACTATGGGGTGTGAAAAGGATCTGAAAACAACACACCTGTAAAAGACTGCACCACTTTTGAGCCAGATATTCTCTTCATCTGTTAGTATTGTGTCAGAAGTTACAGAAATAATTAGCCCTCTGCTGAACAGTAGCTAGGGTGCACAACACTGTAAATGGGAGTTCTTCCTAGAATTGTATATTAGGTCTGTGATAGAAAGAGAGTCCTTTACTTTAGTGGTTCCCAAATTCTTTTAGTCTAAGGATCCCTTGATATGAAGAAATTGTTTAAGGCTCCCCAGCCTATAACTTTAGCTTAGTAAAAACAATAACATCTTCTTTTGATATATTGTATAATTTAATTAATTCTACATAATTTTTATTGGATTATTGTTTATTTAGAGATAAAATTAATTCTGCATCTTTGTTTTCATCAAATATTTTGGTGGTCCTCCACAAAGACCTTCATGACCCCCCAGATATGACTCATCTCCTACTTTTGGAAATATAGACCTACCTTTTCCCTCTCAAACAGGTACTGGCTGGTAAGAAAAGTTTTTGTTCTGAGAATCTACCTATGTGTGCATGCAAGTTTAATACAACCAACACCAAATCCACTGGAAACTGATATCTTGTGGACAGAAGAAAGAAGGACTGCTATTTGGGGTTGCATCTCTGGTCAAAACTTTGGCAGCACTGTGAATTTATCATTCAATTTGCAATAGGAGGAGAGTACAATACAAACATGTGAAAACTTGTGAGGCTTGTTCACCTCCAAATAGTACCTGATCTCTGGGAACCAACACCCAGCAGACAGTGGGAAGGAGGGTGCCTCAGCTGAAGGGGCAAACTGCAATATATTGCAGCATTTGAAACTATACATCACGTATACAGTGTGAAATGCATCATGGCATCAATGTTAGCCAATTGCCACTGATATACTTTTAACCATATGACTACAATCTACTTACAATGTAAGTAGGTGTGCAACTCTCAAGAAAGTTCTTTATAAAAATTAGACCAGTTGATGCAATAGTTTTAAACTTGTCTTGCATGATCCTAAGATCATGTAGTTTTAGAAAAATAAGAATTTACTTTTGATTTTATCTGCTATTTATAATAAAATAATCATTAATTTGTGTAGTGATATGCACTCAGAATCCAAATAGTTCACAGCCAATATGATTTTCATTTTGAGTGTAAAAATAGTATTTATTATCTTATAAGTTCCATATTTCATTTACATAATCTCTAAGAACCTCCTAAATAAACATCAGAAGTTTTTAAAGTAACCGTTTGTATTTTATTTTCCCTTTTCTCTAATATATTATTAACACCATAGTATAGCGCAACAAATTTATTAAATTTAAGAAACTGAAACATGTACATAGCTTTTAAATGTTTATAGATTGTTTTGTAAATTTTTTTTGCTCATATGCAAAATTTCTCATCATTATCTTTTCCCTTATAGTTTCTTTTTAATTTTCTTTCCAATTCTTTGTCTTTTATTCTTGATGCAGGTATGCCAACCAGCTCATACCAATGTAACCCTATGGTTGAACTACTTATTACAAGGCAAAGAGCACCTACAAACTCTTTCACTAACATCTACACAAGTGAATGATGCCATCTTGTTGAGACATTTTTACAAGTCAAACTACATCAAATTAAATTTATACAATCATAAAATTTTCAAATATATATTTATAAACACAAATAATACATAACTAATTAAAATATAAATGTAAAACCTAAATGCAATCTAACACACATAAGCTGAAAAATACTTGCCAAACACTAGGTGCACTTCAAGAGAACAACAGACTAAACTTCTTTTTTATCTCATGATACAAATCCATTCACCGGTAAGACTTTCTTTTGGCTATGACTGAATAGTGGTAAATATTCTCTTTTTATTATATAGGGGAAACAACAGAGGAAACTAAAAGATTATGTTAAAAAAGCCAAGGCGTACAGGACTGTATATAAGGAAAAGTAGGACAGGAAGAACTATAACCCCTAAGAACAGACCAAAAGCAGTATGTGTACCATGTACATAAGTAAATCACCATGGAAAAAAATGAACAGGATGTAAAATAAAGAAAAAACACAGAAAGTCTGGCCCTTCAGGCAAGGGACAAAGTGTGAAGATGGAGTGCATTTAGAGATGAACAATTCACACCAAAGTGTGGCTGACAGTGGAGTGTCAGAGATAAAGGAACAAAAAAGTAGGCAATATTGAAATCCAGTACACAACCAGCAGTAGAACACAAGAGTGGTCTGAAGTATGGCAAGGACACGTGGGAGGAGACAAAAAGGAGGATATACATATAGGTACCAACCTGAACAACCTTGACTGAGAACACTGACTGCTCCAACCAGAGGATAAGGAAACAGAGACCAAATTGTGGAAGTAGTGTACTGAGAAGTGTGGCAAAAAAATCGAAATAGGGGATACCTTACAGAGCATACAGACTCTGAAAACAGGTAGATCTGAAGACCACTCCACAGTGATAATCTTGTCAGGATGAGATAACTGATCTGCAAACAAATTCAGAGCACTCAGATTATGATATGCCAACAAACTGATGAGACAGCAGTGAACCCAACACAGAATATCCACTGTTGAAAAACAGAGGTTTGTAAACCTAGTGCCCCTTACCTGGTGGTGTACAAGATTAACATAGAAATGTCAGAGTGAACCATCACAAATCAGTCCCTAGAAGCCAGCTGAAAGCAAAGGAAGGAAGCCTGATGAACAGCGAGAAATTCCAAGATTGATACGGAGAGACAACTTGGAAAAAAACCATTTCCCTGTAACTTCCCAAGTGTTGAGATACACCTCACAATGTTGATGAGGAAAAGAGGAACATCTACAGTAGTATTGTTCCAATCCAGCCACCAGTCAAACATTTAAAGTCAGTCTGTAAGGAGAGGGAAGAGTAGGAGGGGCATCTAAAGAATCTCAAACGTGACAAACAAAACCTGCTGATGATGATGCTGGAAGCTGCAACCATGAGGAAGGGGGCTTTGAGAGAAGCCCATGCCCCCAAAAAAGAGAAAACCTCTCACACGGTAGGAGAAGGATAGAAGGAGATGCTGTATACGAGACATTTCATAGTTCACAACTGAAGTGAAGTAGCTAGGGCCAAGTAAAAGAGGGATATTGAAAACACTCTGAGATGAACTTGAAAAATTGTGACTTACAACTGCTACATCCTCAGAGTCCTGGTGAAGAGACTGAGGATATAGAACTGAGTCATTTTGTGAGGAGAAAAGAAGCAGCTGGACATCTATATAATAGGGGAAATGAAAGCCCCTGGAATTGATCATGACAGCAAGAAATGGGATCCCAATGAGGGAAGAAAATAATATTGAAAACAATAGGGGAGATGAATGAAAGTGGAGGACAAAATTTACTGAAATGACTTTCAGAAGCCATGGATCAACCACCAAGGACTTCAGAAAGTGGGCATACTGAAGGAATCTGTTCACCACCAGCCCTAACCTTAGGAGGGTGGTCAGAGTAAGATAAATATAGGAAAAAGTAAACAAATTATTGGGGTCTGATTCCCAACTAAGGGAAAAGCAACATCAAATTCTATGAGTCCAAATATGAGAAGTTGGAACAATAATAATGAAAAACCTAGCTCTCCACAGTGTGTGATGGTTAAAGCATACTATCCCCAAACGCTCCCTAAAATGACTTGCATGAATCCTAATATCCAGCAAATGAGGAAACCAAAATAACAACCCAAAGACTAGTATTCAAGATGAGCAGGGATGGAATATAGAAATGAAGATAATAACAGAATATAAAATACATAAATAATCAAATCCATCAAAGGAAAGAAGTCTGAGCAAATTCCCTAAATTGATGCATGACTATGAGGTATATTTAGGAAGGGGAAAAATCCAAAACTTTCCAATAACTGAAAATTGTGATAGAATAATCATCAGTTTATTCTGATTGTTGCATAAAACCAGAGTAAACCTATCAGACATGGCTGGTAATTACGCTGCAGCAGTTGTAGTTGTGACTGCCTGAAACTGTAAGTACATAAATCACAAAACTGAAATAGAAAAGAAGATAAATAAAATAATCTGTAACTCTCCATAAAAGAGCACAAAAATGGTAAAGAACAATGTATAACAGCAGAAAAGTTAAAAAACTAAAAACTTGTGGATAAGTGAGTGAATCAGCAAGTGAAAACAAGTCTATTCAGTAAGACTGCCAAGTGAGAAGTGGTTAATAGTTGTAAGATTAAAAAGGGCCTTAGTTATTGTAGGGGTAGTGTCACAGATTAATTATTTGCATGTTAGTATGCAGAGATAACTGGGAGAATCAAGGTGAGTTGCAAGCAAAATTTGCATCAATTGGAGGTCAGTGTAAGTTGAGAAAGCTTTTCATGAGAGGAGGTAAGATATCATATCAGAATTTCCACTATTTCTTTCTCTCTAGGTTAGTAATGAAGAATGTTATATAATGTAGTTTTATGTAACTTTAATCATGATTTTGGTCTTTATTCTTCTAAGGTTTCTTATTTTCTTCCTTCTAGATTAATGACGAAGAATGTTAGGAATGGGTGAGAGCCAGACAAAGGTAAATTGTTTCAAATGGGTCACAAAAACAACTTCAATTAACTCAAAAATGATATCAAAATACTTTTTTATGTCTATAACTTTAAATTGTAAAAGTATAAAAGTTAAGAAAAAAAAGACCTTTACATACCAGATAACTATAAAAGAATATATTTTTATTTAAACCAACAATTTAAAAGGTTATGTATATTAACCCAAAAGAAGCCAGAAAGGTAAAACATTGGTTGAAATAAAAATATATTCTTTTATATTCAACTGGAGTGTAAAGGTATTTTTTTCTTAACTTCTATCAAAATGCATAAATCCCTCCAGTATGCACCACAAATTTTTAAAGATAAGAAGTATGATCATTACAGCAAATTTCTTTATTTTTTATAAGTAGAAATGTTATCATACCCAGGGCTCACGCTGTCACTCGCCATATTCGGCAATGGCTATTATTTTTGTTTTTTGGCGAAGAAAAATTGTAATTGGTGAATAGACCGGCGAAACACTGTTTGTTTACAAAATGCTAGACTGGTTCACTACATCAACGTTTTTTTAATGCAAGTATGTGGTAAGCAGATAAAAATGAATAACCCGTCTGCATTCATGTACTAGAGATGGATCAGTTCGGTATAGTGACACCACAGACCTATTTCCTTGGAATCTGTGAACTTTACAAAGCTAATGCTGAGATCATTTTTAGAAAAGTCATTAGTATGTTATCAGAAAAGGGTATTGAAGTGAAAAATTTATGTAGTGTCAGCTCTGATGGTGCTGCTGTGATGGTTGGGTCAAAATCTGGGGTAGTTACTAGACTAAAGCAATTTGTACCAGGTGTCCTAGCCACACACTGTATCGCACACAGACTAGCTTTGACTTGTGCCACAGGAGCTGACAGCATACCATATCTTGTCAAGTACCAGGATATTATGAATTCCATCTTTAAGTTTTTTAAGCAAAAAATATGGCAACTTTGACTGCAGTGCAGAACATTATCAATGCAGAAGAAAAGAGGTTTAAAGCGATCTTTCACACCAGGTGGTTAAGTTTTGAAGGTGCAGTAGATGCACTGCTTTCCAACAACTCCAGCCTTGTGTCTGTATTTATGGAAGAGACCTCTGGTAAAGCTCTTAGCGTGTATAAACCCATCACTTCATTCAAATTTCTGTATGTGTCACATTACTTAGCTGATTGTTTGAAGCCATTAGCCATTTTGTCAAAAACATTTCAGAGGAAAAATCTTAATTTCTCTGAAGTTCACCCACTGCTTGCTTCAACTATTGAGTGTCTGGAGGAAATGAAACAAAACAAATCTGGTGAAATGCTGTCAAAATTTCTGAACGAGGTGCCAGCTGAGCCTCAGATTCAGCTGGACTGTACACTTTTCAGTTTGGTGGGCATACCATAAGAGACAGTGCAGTTCAAAGGTCTGAGGCAGAAAACATATGTGATAAGTTCACAGAAAATATGATAAGAAGTCTGAATGACAGGTTTTCAGATAATGATGATTCAGTTATTTTGACTTCCCTCACAAATTTCTTCAACCCACTGCTCAAAGACACAAGACATTTCAGCAGACATTGACACAATCAATGATTATTTGTCAACCTTCGGCCACGAGGGAACAAAACAAGAATTGAAATCATTTTCAAAATTTGCTAGATCTACTTTTGAAAGTGGAAGCAAGTCTGTAACAGACATTAAAAGTTTCTGCAATTTTGCAGTAAAATACAGAGAGCCCTTTCCTGCAAGTGCAGAACTTGCAGAGAGACTGCTGGTAGCTCCAGTTTCAACAGCTGATTGTGAGAAAGGTTTTAGTAAGCAGAATTTGATAAAAACGTATCTGAGGAATTCAATGAGTACTAGAAACCTGGAAAATATCATGTGTCTGTCAATAGATGGTCCAAACACTGGACATTTTGATTTTAAACGTGCCTTTAAAATCTGGAGTACAAAAAAGAACAGACGTATTCTAATGTAATCATTGAAACAAAGGCACCAGTTGTAACTGTAAATGAGTAGTAAGGCACAACAAAATGACATGCTTCAAGGCATGTATATATTTTTTCATTTTGTCATGAATTTGTGTTCAGATTTTCAGCATGAATGTTACTGAAACTTGTCAAGTTTAGTTTGGTGATGTTTGAGTGATGATATATATTTTATTAAGCAGGGCTCTCACTAGAGAGACTTGGGAGAAGTGGTCTCCCAAAACAAACCAAACCTCACCCTTCGTAAGCTAAAGGAAAAGTCATCTTATACAGATTATATTATAGAAGAAAAGAATGCTATTGACTGTAAACTTTTCCATAAGTTTGTAAAATTAGAGCAAAACTTCTCCTTGGTTTGCAAGTCTAGAGAGACCCCTGTTTAGCAGCATGTAATAACAGTTACTTTTAATTTAGTGACTCGTCTTCCCATGTCATTATTGTAATGATTTGTGTGTGAAAAACATTGAACTTTGTAACTGTTGTTTTATAATAAATTTGATAAATGATAAATTCATGGAAATAAAATGTATGATAAGAACTTAGTTGTCATTTATTCTTTGACTGTCTTATCGTATGTGACTGGCTGGAGGGTTGGATACGGATCAAACCTATCTGGCTAAAACTGGCTAAAATTGGCTACCAAAAAAATCATTTGGCTAATAGCCTGGCTACAAAAAAATTTAGTCCAGGGTAAGCCCTGATACCAACATAAAAGTGCCCAGATGAGCCACTTAAATAACTCTTATTATGTCAAAAACTATCAAACCTATTTCAGTACCTTATTTGGGCACTTTTATGAATTACGAAAAACTGAAGCAAGATTTCATTATAATTTTATGTTGTGTACATAAAAAGAAGTACAAAAAAAACATCGGGTCTTACTTTTTAACTCATAAATTTCATTAAATGGCCCATCCAATGCAGGTCTAGCTTGTATCAAGACCGAGAAATGTAATATTATTAAAGTTTATGTGGGTTTTAGTCAAAACATTGGTCTTGATGCATCTAAATTTACTCTCTTTTCTCCCCTCTAAGATAATGATGAAGAATGTTACATGATGCAGTTTTATGATGGTTTTGATCACGACGTTCTTCTTTTTTGCATCTAAAATTATGCTACGTTGCTCCTTTTAGGTTGATTATGACAATTTAGTACAGCCCACCAATACTTTTGTAAGAAACATTTTAAATGTCACTCAACTTCTGCTTTGATAATTTTAAATTTTGTGATAAAAGAAGAGAATAGTATAAAATATAAATATTTAAAAACAGAGTATGGATAAAACAAAATTACATTAAAAATGATATTAACACTTAATTAAACCATTATATCACTTAGAAAAATTAGGCATTTCTAAAACAAAACAACCTTGTTGAATATATGCTACAAAAATACCAACTTACAAAATAAAAAAACATGAAAGAAATACAAAAAAATCAACTGAATGAAAATATCACAAGTGACAACCAGTAAGCAATAAGTATAGAAATTATAAAATATAAGGACTAAATGCCTTAAAGACACTTATACAGATTTTATACAAATACCCATCTGATCCAGTTTGCAAGTATGTTCCCAAACATGGCAAAAAAGTTGAAACACAAGAAGCAGGTAACTGGGATGAAATATATACCTGAAATATGTGAATATGGATAATTAGTTAATCATAAGAACTTCAGCTTAAGAAACTTTTACATAAATCAGTCTGTCAAAGTTACATTACAATAATAACATTAAAGCAAGTTTTATTTTATTTTAATTCATCTCAGAGATGGTCAAAATTGTTTTAGAAAGCTGGTCTTAATAGTCCTGTATATAATTAACACTGTTACAAGATCTTTTTAAACTAATGTCACAGTACTGTAGATAATAACACTTTGACAGTATCTCTTGAAACTCATTATTACTTTAGAGAGGTAACAATAACAGTGCTGTATATGATAACACTGTTACATCATTTTTTCAAACTCAGGGTTATTTTAGAGAGGTGGCTTTAACAATGCTAGACTTATTTGTAATACTGTGGGAATATCTCTCAAAACTATGGGTTAATTTAAAAAATTGACCTTAAAAGTCATTTACATGATACCACTGTGACAATATATTTATGAAATAGGGGTTAGGTTGCCTTAGAAAAGTTACCTTAATAATATTTTAACAGTCATGTATATGGCAACCTTGTGGTAATATCTTTTAAAAACTCAGGGTTACTTCAGAACAGTGCTTTATGTGATAACACTTTGGCAATGATTTTCAAACAGAATGTCATTTATGAAGTCATGAGACTGCTATGCTGAACTAAGCTACAATTACCTGTAATTATAATAAAACAGGTTAAACAAAAAAGACCATAACAAGTCTTTGTGAAACAGTCATAAATGCATTATAGTGAAACAACAAGGGTTACTAAAATTATAAAAACAAAGTATTAGTTTAGGATATACTAACATGGTACACTGTTGAGCAATGATCCTATGTGCCTCATAATACTGAATAATGCTCAATTCCCCATGACATACAGTTTTAACTTAAAAATACTAATTTTAAAGCACACATTGTGTTGATATTCCCTTCCAGTTGAATATACATAAATACATCTGTGACTCAGTTTAGCAGAAAGAGAAACCAACTCTAAGTTCAAGAAAATCTCATTTTTTGTAAGATAATAATAAGGATATAGTACAATTCAGAGCTAAATCAGTTGGAATTAATTTTCTTAATTACCTAAGTTACTGCTGTGAGATTAGTATATATATATATATACATACACACACAGGCACATAATTATATATATATATATAATAATTTTAAAACAGAACCTACTGGATCCATGAAGTTGTTTACTGGTACATTGTACTGGGTCTAGTATATACTGAGTAAAATGTTACTTACTTGGAAGGATGAAATTTTGGTCCAATGGGAGAATATTAATAAGAACAGCTGGAAAATTGGTCAGTGTGACAAAAAAAACAAAAAAGACGTTGAAACACTGAGGCCATATCTGTAAGACAAAAGTGTAGAAGCATATAAGACATTTTTACTGGTGTAGGCTTTGAATAAATTTTTAAAATTTTATAATATATTTCAAAATTGTGTAATAGAAATAGCTATATTAAGTATTTGCATTTTTACAAATCAGTGTATGTTGTAATAAACATAATGGTAAAGGATGTTAGTAAAGAGTTCAAGTTCTTATCTTTACTGGTTAATATTAACACAACCTATAAAAATGTAATGTAAAATAATCTTTGTATTTTAAGTAAACCCATATGCATATCTGTAATACAACTTAGCTCATACACATATTTTACTATGAAATAGCCCATACACAATGTATATGTGTTTTGAAAAATAAACCACTTACAGATTTGTGCTACAAATATACCTACAATTTAACTTTTCATTGTAAAGTAGCCTACGAACTAGCCTGTAGTATAAATAAAACAGCTTTGCATTGTAAAGAAACCTATAAACTAATTTTTACTATAAAATACCTTTTACAATATATATAGAGATGTACAGGACTTAATCATAACTTATACATAAGGTTCACATAGTATATTCTAAAATATTTACAGCAAATATGTCACATTTCATAATAACTAAATTACAATTGTTAGTAACTGATATTTACATTTTTCAGTTAATGTTCAGAAATATTGATAACCAGTTTCTACGTAAATATATTATGTACTCACACTTTGTGTAACCCTATGTGCACAGGTGGAGGTCAAAGTGTGCATGCCTCAACCTTGTATAAAGTTCAACCAAACATGTTATTAGGCACTTGATGTCAGTAATAAATATTTCATGTTATCATATGATGTTAATTTTGTAACAGCTAATCATGGATAATGATTAGCCAGACACAGTATACAGGGATGCTGAGAAAAAACTGTAGATATGCATTTAGGAGGTTGTACAAGTTATGCAAACACAATGTGCAAACAATACTGTCAAAGGTGTTCTTATTTTTCACATGAACATCAGCTTGCACTATAAATTTATTAGTCTGATTTGAATCATTTGTAGTATTTAGCAGATATATGTTTAGTACAAAAGCTTTTGTAACACATTGTGTTTTTGTGTACAAGAGACTTCTACTGCTGACTAAAAACTTGCCACATTTTATGAAGATATACTTTATAAAATGAAAATTATAGTCAGCCTTACTTTCCCAATAATTTTAATCAATGCCACACATGCTTAGTTAACAAAACCATTCAGTTACATTAATATGATGTTATTACCACTGGATTCATGTATCAGAAACTTCATCAAAACAGTAACAGTATGTTTAATAAATGTTTTGGATTAACTCAAGTTTAATCTTCAGTTTCTTGAAAGTAAGCAAGAAATTATGATTTTTGTGGGAATATTTGTAAAGAATATACAATAGCAAGTAATGTTAAAGAATTATAATGGAATTAATTGGAATAATAACTGTGGATTGTTATGATAAAAAGATACATTATTTGACTAACAAAGTTTCTTTCAGTAATGGTTGAATGCCAAATTTAGCTATATCTAAAGTGGTGAAATTATATATTCTTATTTCATTGTGTTGACATATTGAAGAGAGAATATGTTGTTTAGATTTTTCAATTTTCATTGACAATCCCATGTACTTACAAGCTTGAACTTGAAGATGATGTTTAATTTCATCAGTGATGAAGGCCTTACAGCCTCCATAAATATATATGTACCTAAGCCATGAGCTAATACCCATGTAGAAATTATTATGTATCTTACATTACAAAAATGTTTTTTTTATTTAATTTACAACTACATGAGGGCTACCAGACTGTAATTATTGTTGTTGTTTTTTTTAGAAACAGGACATTAACCACAGATTCCTAGTCAGCACATCAATCACTGTTTCTTGTTCAGCCAAAAACAAAGAGCCATCATAAACTATAAGAATATGGATATATGGAATTACCATGCAAAATTTTGGAAATAAAACAATTCCTGTGAACCCACAGTATAAAACATATGACATGTAATTAGTTTATCTCATTCTTACCCTTTTAATTATTGCTAAACCTAATATTGAACTACTATCACTACAAACATAGATCAAGAAATCTTAATTAAACATGTAACATGCATATAATTTAATAGTAAAAACAAAAGATACAGGGAAAGTGATTAAAAGAGAATGTAGTTAAGCTTTAGATGCTGACATAGTAATGTTTGTAAAATAAGGTTTATTTAATATTCAAACTTTTCATGTTTTTGATAAAGAGAAAGATCTTACAAGCTTTATTAAATAATAATATTATAATTATTACTAAATGGTGGTGTAAGAACAATTAAATAATTTTACAAAAACAAGTAGCTGGTAAGCAGTATAAGGAACTTCAATGCACTCTTAAATTAACTGAAGGAGATATTGGTAAAAAATATCTAACCTTTCAAGTCTTTGTAGAATAATACAGTGACCAGTAAAAAGTATCAAATAATATACATACGTTTGTAACAATGTGAAATAAACATAGGTAAATTAATTTAGTCAATTTGTATTGAAACTATATTCTCCTATTTTCTTTAAAATGTAATTTTCAGCATAATATTTTACCTGCTTAAAAATCAACCAATAAGGAGGGCTTCTTGCCACCAACTTCCTGTCCACAAGAGCTTTCATTGTTAACTGTTCATAATATTTGTAGAAATGCTGGAAAAAAATTGTGGTAGTAGTTACACATGACAGTAAAAAGGTTGCCGTTATTTCATTTCTGTATTCAGTTAAGACACTAGAATTAATATTGAAAACTTTTCTTAATTTCACTTATTTTACAGAAACTTAAAGAAGATTTTATAAAAAAAATACTCTCCTACACTTCTCAATTGAAAATATAAAATTGCTTGTTATTCATTAATTGTACAGGAGAGTTGAAAACTTGTAATTAACTGGAATTATTTGTAATAAAATAAGAGATTATTCACATTGTACTTCTTAGTGACAGTGATACACAGCCAGTATAACTAAGATTATTAATTATAAGGAAATTGAACTTGGTTATTTTACAAATAAAATATATTTGATATAATATTTGTTCCTAGGTAGCTGATGTTATGAAAGAAACTGTTAAAAAAAGTCACAGGTGTGAGACTTACTGCAAATCAAGTTCTCAGACAAAGAGAAAGTAAGGTTCAGTAAAAGATATGAATTTCACATTACACATGTTGTTTATAATTGTAAAGCAATTGGATTGAACATAAAACAAGTTGCATAAAACATAATTAAATATTTCTATTTCTATTTAATCACTTTTCATGTTTACTGGAGAAATAATTATTTGACTCATTGAATTTAAATACATGCTAAAGGCAGTATGGTAAGAAAGAAATTAAGAAATATAATTTTGCTCTAAACAACCTAATTACAGTTACAAACAATAAGAATTATTACAAAATAAATTCTAATTTTAGACGAAATAAACAAACTTTTGTCAGAGACTATTTAAAAGCCTGTTGAGGTAACTCTTTTTCTCAGATTCTCAAATCTGTATCTGGGACAATTCTTGTTCCTGAGGTACAGGCTACATGCTCACTATTGTAGAATCTGATGACACTGAGCAATAAACATATAAGTATGATAACTCGATTTGTCACTTGAAATAACTATGATAGGAATACATTTCATTTACAGTCATTTGGAGTTTTTCATGAATATTAAAAATAAACAGGGAAGTTGAGATTTAACTGAATCTACACCATTATTTGTTTTTATGGTTCTCATAATTAATTTTAAAACTACAGAATAAACACCTCCTCTCTCTCTCTGATCTGTAAGTTGTATTTTCTGTCCCAGTAAGTTTCCTTTACAAACTATTAAAATGATTTATTTCATAAGCTTATGATTTTTTTCTGATTTTTTAGATATTCATGTCTTATTGACCTTGAGTTATGATACCTACATGTACCTCTTCTTACAGCTTGCCTGTTTTTTGGAATTACTGTATTCTTAATGTTATATGACAGATTTCCAAACAAGTTTTCAAAGATAGTCCTTACTTTTTCACCCCAACTGAGTAAAGCATGGGTTGTGAGATAAAATATTTACACTTTAATCGTAACTTTCTCAAGCAACAGGTGTATAAGTTTAGGGTAAAACAAATTTATAAAACCCACAACTGATGTGAAATAAAGGGTTATATTTCTTTTATTGTTGATTTAAGAAACAGGTTTATAGCTGTAGTTTTAAAATTAATTATGAGAACCATAAAAACACCAAATAATCTCAACTTCCCTGTTTATTTCTAATAGAGAGTCTGTTTGGTAAGCTTGGTTCATGATCAAAGTTTCTTCAATAAGAATTTACATTCATACAGAACATGATCCAAATATAAATTCTGAACTAATCCTAAAAAATTCAGGTTTTTCCTCAAAATACACAATAAAGCAGCTGCTACTTGGTAAATTCATAAAATAACAATGTTATATTTGCTCTAAACACTGAACAGAACTATGAAAAGTATGCTCTTTATGGTTATGTTATTCACACTACAAGCTTTTATTGTGTCATCAAAATCATTGGTTACATAGTGCCAGGGATTATAATTTCAAACAAGTATAATAATGTTTTTATTTTATAAATATAAGCAGGGATCAATATACATGCATAACCTAGCTCCATATAATGATATAGATCTTTTAATGTTACAAAATGTACTGAAACAAGAAACTAAAAACTACAAAATCTGAGTTGCTTAAAAGTTGAAAAGGTATCTGTACCATAGGTGAGGCTCATATAATTACATGCTGATAGAGCAGCAGCTAATTAAAACAAACAAGTGGATTTTGTAAATGTCTTAAAATCTTTGGACAAAAGTTAAAATGATAACACTATTCATTTTTAGTATGAGATAAAAGGATTTGCATTCTTTTTAATAAAAACTCTATGGCAGTTTTACAGACTTATACATATGATTCTACTTAATACAAATTCACAGAAATTATATGATGGGTAAAACAAACTTAAAACTCAAATTTATCTATTTTAGTTCAGTATCAGTAGTTACCACAGAAAACAAATTTAAAGTGTACTTCTTGTATCAGACAAGAGTATTCTTTTGAAATACAGTTCAAAGTTGAGGTAAAGTGTGGGAATAAGCCAAATTATTTTTAGCAATAACTTCTGAATTAAGTTTTAGAAATGGAAGACTGAAAAGATCAGTAACTGAAATCAGTACATCATGATTAATATTAAAGAAGTATTTAATTGAAATACACGGGAAAAATGGAATTTTTACACCAATTTTAGGTATCATAATGGGATCAATAGAAATGATAGCTATTTACAAATAGAGATTTTCAAATACTATGTACACAGAATAATTATAAAAAGCCATTTTAGTATGTTTGAACACTCTAAGAAAGTTTCATGTACATTATGATTCTATTTGAATATTTTTACCTTATTATTTAATAATAAATAATTTTTGACAAAAGAAATGAAGCTACTGCTGAAAAAAGTAAAAAAAAAGTTGCAAGTCCTTTATTATTTACAGCAATATCAAATACATGGTTTTGAGTATCCCAACTAGTTTTTAAAGGAAAGCCCTTCTGAATAAAAAGAATTATGCCCCCTACATTTATTTTTCCAAAATTTTAGTTATGACTGGCTTATTGATGTAGTTAACAGAATAGTTCAAACAAATTAAACTGTCTGTTTCTTCCCTTATTGGCAATTCTTAAGTTTGATATAAATAATGAATTCTAACTATTTAATAAAGTTTTCTCACATATGGCTTTGTTGTATTCTAGTTTTAAGTTTTATAATGCATCAAAATAATTTCATTTCAGTTTGGAATATTTTTAATGGGTCATAAAGGTCACTGAATGTCTACTTTATATTAGAACTTTTCATGGTCTTTCATCAGATATTTTGTTTTTATAATAGGTTTTAAATTTTGTATGCATTTGTATTCAGTTTAATAAGTATCTTAATACTGACCAGAAGAATTTTGCATTTTAATTTAAATCTTTTTATTCTAAGCTAAGTGTTATGTAGAATATGATGTAGCAAATTCAGAAAAAACCCAGAAAAACACAAAAATAATATGTATACAGATGCATACAAATCTTTTAGTAGTTTGGCACTATATGTAATTCCAAAGGCATCATTACAAGAAATAAAACTCATTTCCTAAATTACAGAGCATGTAACAAGATTAAAACAAATATATGTATTCAAAAATTTGTTTTAGATACTAAAACTCCACCTCATATCAACATTAACATATCACTTGCCTAATTATGTTCACATATATTTGTTTATCTTTCATTTCATGTTTCAACCACTCTTCAACTTGTATTCTTTATGTATTTTAACATTTCATAAAGTAGTGTATGAATATATTTTCTGTTAAAAACTAGTTTGAACACTCACAACTGTGTGTTTTGTGTTCCAGTAAATAAAAAAGTTCAGCCTTTTTTTACTAATCATTTTATTTGTGTGAGTAAAACTCTTTTTTGCATATAACACTAACATTTTTGGACAAAATGTACACTCCTTTCAATCTGTGTTCGTTGACTTCATCGACACGAAAATGATATAAAAATTCCACTTCTCCTGGTTTTCATTTAGATACAAAATCTTATATCCATTGTGGCCAATATTCTTGCTAATTTTCTTTTCAAGTTAATTTTTATTTTCAGAAACTGTAAGTGCTTGTGAAAAAAAATCTCATATCA
The DNA here is from genome assembly GCF_004210375.1 of Tachypleus tridentatus. NCBI lineage: Eukaryota > Metazoa > Arthropoda > Merostomata > Xiphosura > Limulidae > Tachypleus > Tachypleus tridentatus. The sequence goes on from NC_134826.1 coordinate 98,592,550, forward strand.
AAAGTGTGAATTAAACACTGATATTTTGTAATACAACTATAAAATAACTTACAAAAAATATTATTGTAATCTAGTATTTTGACTTGAGTCAACCTGAAAAGATATGTTTAAATTTGTTGATTTTGGCCATTTCAATAATCTAAATGTTATTGTATATCTTAGCTTAGCTTTCCATATGTTAAATTGTAAGCAATAAACAACTAGAAGTTTGAAAATATTATACTGATATTTTCATGAGTTCTGTTACCTTTCAGGTTTTAAATTTAAAAAATAGTGTAACAAACAAATTTCTATTTCATTTTAACAAGAATATGTAACATGCCAGTTACATTATATCTAAAATATTCAGTATTAATGAGGTCCTTTTGCTCAATATCAAAATACCAGAGTTTATCAAGTTGGCTGTGATAGGTGCTATTTAAATGATCAAAGTAAAATGATAAAAGTATAACAAAACAATTTCTTAAGAAACTGTTTAAATGATTTTTCCCTGGCCTCCACAGAATGCAAAAGGTGTTAAAATTCAATCAAATTAGAACTTACTGTTAAAGGAAGGGCAAAATATGTATCCAGAGCCAAGAGAAGAATGAAAATTGCACTGACAAAAGAGTATATAACTGCTGTTCTGAGATCTGGTACTACTACAGGCAAAAAAAACAGAAGGTTAATAGGAGAGAATAATTAGAAAAATAGTGTTATCATTTGAGATTAGTAAGATTATAAGGAAATGGAAGCAAAGGTTAAATACTAAGACATTTTCATGTACTAAGAGATTTCTTATGTATGTTTCCATCTTGTGGTTATAAATGAAATACTCTTCAATACATTTTATATGTAGAAAAAGTGAACAAATAAAGCACTCACTATTAAAAACAATAATGTATATTCATGTATACACTCATATAAAAACCTTACCATTTACATTTTCAGAACTCAGTGCTAAAATTAATAATCTAATTATATTAAAACGATGGCATGAGCATCTATATATCTATCTATCTTGGTATGTATGTGATAGAAATAATAAATACAATAGTACAATCTGTTGTGCTGAAATACAATATCTCAATGTCAGAAGTATAAATTGAGGATTTAGAAATGTAGTGCCATCTAATAACTGTCTCCAGAAACAACAATCCATACAAAATATTTTACAAATTGTGTTATGGTATTAACAAAAATGGTTATTGCATGTACCATAACACAATTTAAATAAAATCAGTAACCACACAACAAGAACATGACTTCAACTACGACTGTACATGAGGGTTTGATTATATCTTTATTGATGTAAGTTTTAAATTTAGTTCTAAAAAACTATTATTTTTTTCAATAAAGGGTAACACTTAATACATGAAAAATTAATGTTTATGCTAGTAACATTAATGAAACTTTTGAGCTCTGTACATTTAATCATTTTGATGCAAAGAGTTGTGTATGATTAAATAGCACAATCCAAACAGTTTTCCTTAACATTACTTCCAGAAAAAACAAACTTTTATTACCACTTTTAGAATGAATACTACAATTACTAATTACTGGCACAAAAAGCAGCCCTTAGGGAGCATAAAATTGTCTTTTGAGTGGTGTTTCTGCTAGTACATATTCATGTATGTGTGAGACACAAACATTCTGGTTCCAATTGCTCATTTATATGGAAACATTCCCAGTACTCACTTCTGAGGACAATAGTATTATGCAGAATTTTGAATAAAGTGTTAAAGAGATGTTTTTAAATAGATTAATACATACTATTTATTATGTACTTATCTGAATAAGCCAAACATTGATAGATAAGATACAAGATTGGGGAACAATAAGAGCTGATACTTATATGGTGAAAAATGTTAAATGTAACAGAATAACTCCTTGATTCTTATTTTTTCAGTGCATCAAAGAAAATAAATTAGTTCATCTGTAATAATGATATTTAAAGCTTCAGTTTACTATGGTTACATGATATAGTTTAGTAGGTATTCTTCTAGAATCCTTTGAACACTAAGACGAAATAGTAAGGATATTTGAAAAGTACAAGAACTCTTCAATTTTTCAAATTGTTTTTATCAAATAATAATTTTACATTAAATCAAGTCTTACACTTGGTTTACTAAAGTAATCTAATGGTTACGATTTTCAGACTTTCTATGTTCTAATACAGATTTTGTTTCTCCAAGTACATCATAGGCTTTCTGGTTTAACATACATCAAAGGAATGCTATATCTAACAATATAACATAGTACCTACTTGACTTGTAATAATTAGAAACATTAGCTTAAAAAGTACAGTTAATAAATAATTTCTGAATACCAAAATAAGATAAATGTTATAAATTGCATCTATAAATCTAGTTAATTTTTACATCTATGAATATAGAGTTTGCAATTTTAAATATTTTAAACATTATATAATCATAATTACCTTACCTGCAATAGAAAGAACATTGAAAGAAGCAGCGAGAGTTCCACTAATATTCTGGAAAATGAAATATATGAAAAATTTCAACAAAACCTCAGAAAGTAATAATCTTACTTGAGTTTCCTGTGCATGTGGTAATATATTGCATACAAAATTTCCTTATTGTGATACAGTGACACATAAAATGTAGAATGAGAGCAAAAACTACATGTTACCATTCTTTATTATAAGAATAAGTTATAAAATATAAAAGATTTACAAAATATACATTCTTCCATATACCCAGCCAGATAAATTTTAAAGTGAAACTCCAACTGTTAAATAAGACAAAATTGATATGTACAGTAGTGAAAATTGTCACAAGTCTTTATATAGAACAGTAAACAATCACTGATTGTTTGTCAAGGCAACAATCCATATGTTGCCCCAAATCACCAGTCAATAAATGTTTTATTCTCCTCCCCTTTCTACTGTTTACAGGTTTATTAAAATGTGAATAGTTAGCTCTCCTACATAGTATATTTAGCATATATCACTTGGTTTATACGTAAATCTTGAAAATTAACCTTTCATTGATTATTTTGATTTCACTTTAGAAGTGTTTTCACTGTGCAACAAAAAACTTGTCATTTGCAATGTTTTATTGGCTAAATGACTCTGAAACTCTTCATCTTTGAGTAACTGAAACCTTATGCCATAAGATATGCTACATTCACTTCATGGGCTTGAACAAACTGTTTGTGACTAAGCCTAAACTGATCAGCATGTTTTCACTGTGCAGCAAAATACTGTTGTCTGCAAATTTAACATTTTCTAAAACTAAAGATTAATTTATGATAGATATTTACCTGCACTCAAAATAAATCTCTCAAGATATACTGTTTTATATCAGTACAAATTTTTGCTTGCCACTAGCTGTGATTCTTTCATTTATCTCTGCATACTAACATGCAAATGATTATGCAGCAACTTTCCACCAATAGTAATGTAACATTGCTCCTATTGTAACTAGCACCCTTTCTAATCCTTCCAGCTGTTAACCAATTTAGGATTGGTAAAATCACACAAACACCACTAGAAATGAGGTGGCAGGTGAAAAATGTGAATTGAGGTTAGTATCTATCAAAAATACATTTTCAGTTTAAGAAACTGAATACGTGGAGGGTAGAGGAGAGGATGATCTGCCTTGACGACGTACCTAAAGGAAAATTGGTGTGAGAAGGAACTGAAAACAACACACCCATGGGAGATCACAACACATCTAAGCTAAGTATACTCTTCATCTGTTAGTAATACATCACTGAAAGGGTGGAAACAAAGAAAAAAAGTTACAGAAATAATGAGAACTCCATGTGGCTAGGGAATGACAAACCATAAAGGGAAATTCAACCTCAATCAACACATGGAGGCATCTGGAATTGTACTTCAGTTGTGCTGTAGGAAGAGGGTCCTCTACCATTCACCTCAAGAAGTGGTATTGGCAGGTAGGAGGAACTTCTTTACTAAGTACCCCTCTCTGTTGATACATCTTCAACATCAACTCCATCAGGAACTAATATCTGGCAAGGCAGCAGGGTTGGAGGGCCAAAGTGGCTGTATATCCTGAGTCCAAAACCTGATGGTATTGTAAAGTTTTCAGACAGTCAAGGATACCAAGAGAGATAGGACATGACAAACCATAAATTGTACTAGTCGGATCCTAGTGGCTAGGAAGTGGCAAAAGAAAAGACTTCCATACTCCACTAAAAGAAAGAGAGAGCTGGAGAGTCCAGAGTACTACAGCACCTGAGACATTGCAAGGGGTGATTGAGACACCCTATTTTGAAAAACAGAGTGATTACTCTGATAGCGTTGTTCAACTAACATCTGGAACTGTCTGGAATTATGGACTAAATTTACCTGACGAGGCAACCCTCACCACAGAACAGGATCAAAACATGTGATAAAGAATCCTGCAAAGAAAAATAAAATAAATGGAGCAGTTACCCCCACACACACACAGATGAACAGTTACAGTACTGATGATGTCCCACAAGAGAAGATGGAAATGTGTAGCCAGGGATATGGTAAGGTTACAGATTAACTGACAAATTCAACCTAGAATGGTAATGAGAAAAAGGCCATTGGAGATGTGAGGATGTCATGAAAAAAATATAAATGGACTCGGGAACTATGAAAGGGAACAGTATATGTTATACAATTGGAGAGCTCCCCCCTTCAAGCAAAGGAGGCAAAAGGGATAAAAAAGGTCATAAATGTGGGAAATGGAAGAAAGGGAAAAATGTGTAAAAGAAAAAGCATCAGTCAGTCTTGGACATAAAGGAATGATCAGGAAAGTGGAGAACACAGGAATTAAAAAAACAAAAACATGGCAAACATAAATTACAAACACATCAGTATGATTATATTAACATGCCAACAAGAGCAAAAACAGGGACTTCAAAGAAAGTGTAACAAGCATGAAGATAAAACTTTTAAAAGAGGATGGGGAAGAGCATGTAGGACCACATAAATGTGATAGGAAGGGAGGTAGGGTTGGAAGGAAAGGAAAAGTGGAGAAGAAAAGAGTTCAAGAAGAGAAGAAAAGCCCAATGAACAACAACAGTTTCAGAAGATTGACATAGAGATAGGACAGGACATGAAAAGAAACCATCACCCCAAAATGTCTTGGGTGTAAACATATTCTCCACAACTGGGAAAGAAAAGCATCTGGAAAAAGCAATGCTCCAGATTGCTGTGAACCAATTAGCAGTCAAAGTTGGTCTGTAAAGGAGGAGAAGGGTAAGAGAGTCATTTAAGGGATCTCAATCAAGGTTCTATTGGTCTACTAAAACCTACTGATGCAGATGAATGAGGAATGAAAACCTTTTGTATAGTAAGATATGGGGAGGATAAGATGCTGTATATGAAACATTCCATAGCTCACAATTGAAGTTAAGCAAGTAAAGACCAACAGGGAGGATAAATACACCCTGAAATGAACCTAAAAACTGTGATGGTGTGAGAAAAGATTTCTGCACTTTGAAAATCCAACCAATCATGAAAGCATTTTGGAGAAGAAACTTAGAATATAGAACTGAGTTGTCTTATGAGGAGAAAAAAACAGCTAGATGACAAAATAACTGTGGAAGCAAATGCCCCTGAAATCAATCAGGCAGGAAATCATGGTACTGTGAGACAAGTGGAGATTAATGAAAGGACTAGATTTACTGAAACGACATTCAGATTCCATGGATCAACCATCAAAGGTCATTAAATCTGGGCAAATGGAAGGAAGCTCTGACATGAAAAGGGTGGTCAGAGTGAGATAGATATGGGAAAAGTTAATTGAAGTACCAGGATCTGATCCCTACTAAGGGATAAGAAACACTAAATACTGTGAATCCAAATATGGGAAGTTGGAAAAATGATAATCAAAAGCATGATAATCCACAGTACGTGTGGGTTGAGGCATGCCATACTAACCCTTGAATGCGAATGCTCCTTAAAACAACTTGCATGAGCCCCAAGATCTGAGGGAGAAGAAAACAGTAAATAATTATCCAAAGACTTGTCCTTGAGAAGGACTAGAAAGAAACATAGCAAATGTAATGTAAGATAAGAATAGAATGTAACATGTCTGAATACTAAAATCCACCAAAGAAAAAGAGGTTTGAGCAAGTGTCCTGAAACAACAGATGATTGAGAAGCATATTCAGGAATGGGAAAAAGCTTTCCAATCACTGAAAATCTTGATAAGACAATCATAAGTTTTTCTGATTGGTAAGTAAGAGTATCAAGGCTAGTAGCAAGTGTAAACTTGTGTCAATAGCATGCAATATGAGTCAAGAAAGTGTTATATATATATATATATATATATAAAAGAAGAGGTAGAATATTGTATCAGAAGTTCTGCTGCAATGTCATAAATGTATAATAACAGTGTTGACAACTAAGGAAATTGATGTGATCTGTGTCCCAGCTACCAATACAAAAGTAAAAATGTTACATGCGCTGTATCCTTGCAATTCTTGTCAAAGATCTCGTGCTAGAGGTAGGACAATTATCTTAATTATAAGCTACAAAACTTGTTGAGAAATATCATTAACAAACAAATATAAATCTTTGTCTTGACCTGTAGTATCACACTCAGAGTTGAATTATTTAATAATAAAACTTAGTAGATTCCACAGAGGTAGTAAGATGCAATTTTCCTGTTAAACCAGCCAGATGAGTTAAAGTTGAAGTCTAAAGTCATGCTGCTAAAATTTTTCATAAAAGAAAAGATTTTCTAGTCATAAAATCACAATATTATCAGAGTTTCAGATCTTAACATTGGGAACCTCTTCATGGAGAAATTATAAACAATTGATTACAAAAATACAACAGGAAAGTAATTCTGAGCTGTGAGATAATTTTCCTACTCAGTTAAGAAATATTGTATCTGTTGTTTCATGTTTATTAGGGTCTCAAAATGTTCAATAGAATTATAAAAAAAGTTACAAGTACCTGAGAAAAATGAAAACTGGGACATTTAGGCATACCAAATATAATCTTCTGAGACATTATAAGAACATCCCAAAATTGAGGAATGTCTAGTCCTTCTACTTAAATAATACAAATGTCTCTTTGCATTTGTTACTGACTGTGAGACTAGAACATGTACCACCTGTTTCTATTTTGTGTTTCTCTAAATGCATCATGTTTCTTTACTTAACAGAATTTCTATGTGGTTTGAGCTTATATCTGAGTTCATAACCATTTGCCAATAAATGATAGATAAATATCTAAGCATGAAACTTAAAACACACAACTTTATTTAACTTTTTTTGCTATTAATTTACCTCTGAACTGAAATAATATTAGTTTTGGATGTTAAGATACAAAACAAACTATGAATATTGGGCTATTGAACACTTATGATACTGGTTAACACAGTTTGAGTTGAACAAGATAAGTTATACAAAAACCCAGTGCTCAAATTGTTTTAAGGCAGAACACTTGTTATCAAAGAAAGACTCTATGTAACCATGTTAATCAATACATCACTGACTAAACTTTATAATAAACTAAAATAACTATGATAGCTAGTAATATTAATTTATATTAAATGCTTATAGATATGAAAGTTGGCTCAGTATAGATTTTGTTTGTAAACTACCATTCTACTGTTTTATTGAAAAACACAAGTTTGAGGCTGTTAAGTTCTCCTCCTAGATCTAGCACTGATAAGTAAATTAAGTTTTTTAAAAGAAGAAGAGGTCAATGTTACTGTAAAATGTAAACCAGAACTGATTAATTGATCAATAAAGAAAAAGAAATACATACTGTTCCCACAAGAATAGCATTGGAGAATTTCATTGGTAATTTAGCTGCTAGTCCATAAATGCAATTCTGATACACACCACTGCCCACTGAAATTAGGTATAAATGTGAAATTAAAATGAAAGAACATCTGTTAACATCTGATATATCTTAAATATGAGAAAAAAATTAAACATTTAATAATTATGTTACAAGTTGTGTCAAGGGTAGATTTGGCAGTGCACACAAGGAAGTGATTTGACTGTTTATAGAGTGGGATGACATTTTAGCTTCTACAGAAACAAGCAGAAGGCCTCTTTATAAAAGCTTGATCAATTTGACCAATCATGAAACCACTTTACAATTACATAAATATAAATAATTATCAGTATTTTATGTGTATATTAATAAGATTTAGTAAGTTTTCAGTAAACACTGCCAGTTTTCTGTAAACAAAAAAAAATCTCATTTTTTAAATTAATTTTTAAAAGGTTTATCTGTGTTAATTTATGGAATCATAGTCTGACAGAGAGTCTAATGAAACAAAGTTCAAAATCATTTTCATGTTACAGTTAAAAATACAGTTTTGAATCTTACAACTTTCAAATTTAATTTTCACAACCTCTAGAACCTCCTAAATGAATATCAAAAGTTTTTTTCTTGAAAAAGTATTTATTCTATTTTATTTACAGTAAAATTATATTGGATTGGGGCATTTTAACAACCTTGTAGCCACATGAAAAAATAAACTAAATTACCCATTCTTCCTTCTAGAATAACTACAGATTGTATTAAAAAACTACAATTATTTATCCTACACAATCTCAGGCTCATAACAATTTACATTTATTTTTATTTAATTCTATTATTTTATTGCTCTATGAACATGTGTAACAAAGTTATAATAATCCAGTGAGTAAACAGCTAATGTTATGGAAAAACAAAGTATCAAATTATGCAATGCATGTGCAGCTTTGGTGCATATCTCTCCGAGAAATTATTTTCATTTTTCTTACCTAACCCTAGTAAATTCCTAATTTTTACATTTTAATCACTTTTATAACACTTAAATAAATAATGTATATATACATATAAAACAAAAAATTTGTCACTTATGTGTAGGTGTTATACTTTTAGTAGTCAAAGTCTCATTTAAAGTTAATCCTAATTTTTGGTTGAATTATTGTTAAAACTTTTCTGAAATTTTTATTTATTCCAAACATTTATTTAGGAACACAAAATAATAACATGGACAAACAATAAAAAGTACTCTAACTATTCGAGGGTGTGGTATATTGATTTGAATTCTGATTTATGTCTCTGCAAATCGAGATGACTGGAAGCAATTTTATAATTTGTATTAAAACTAAGAAATTGAAATAGGGGTGAAAAGAATATTTAAACTCAGCAAATAAGAGAAAACAAGTGTCATGTGATACAAAGAAGTGAAGACTTAGAGTTTATTTAAATATACCCTTATCAACTTAAAAAAAATAAAATTTATACAATAATAACATGTATTTAATTAACTAAATTTTGGTGTCAAACTTACTAATGTATGTTTATAATAATGTAGTTTAATAAATTCTGAATGTAAATTGTAAGAAAGTTGTGACATGCATACTTCTATCTACCCTTGTCCAAAGAGTTCCAAAACTCTACAATTATGCTACATTTAATTAAATACTTTAAGTTAAAATAAATTAATCTGATGAATTTAGAACTCACTTTAATTACTCTGTTTGCCAAAAAATTATTCATTACAGATTATCAGAATACTTGGGTGCTAAAGTCTAAATAATCAGACCATTTACTTACTGCTCATCAGGACAATTGAGGCCATACTTATATAGAAGAATAGCCTTGGCCCTAATAAAAATAACAACAACATAAAACCATGTTAAAACAATCTGAATCTATTAAATAGATCTCTTGATACTTTTATTTCTGAAAACTGAAAAATATGACCTGCATACTAATAGATACTATAATAAACAGTAGTTAAAATATTTTATATAATTCACTTGTAAAGGAATAATAAAAACGATTCTGCTATCATTACTGACCTTAACCTTTATAAATACCATTCATGTGTTATTAGAAAATAATTTGAGAACCTTGTTATTTTTTAAAGTAGTAGCTTTTTTAATCAGCAGATGGCAGCTACTGACTCTTAGTTTGAATCATTTTCAGTCTTCATATAGGTTGAAATGTATCAATTTTATGTTATTTACAACCAAACACTCGTCCATGAAATAATGGTTGGAGCATCATTTGGTTCAAACATCATTCCAATCCATAAAATAAACTGACTCTGAATTAACCTTTGATTCATATATCAGTAGTATTTATTTTGAAGGAATTATCCTTTCTTTATAAATTTATCAACAGCTGTTTAACTGTGGAAACTAACATGTCATGACATGTGACATTAAACATCACTGTAATTTTATTGAAAAAGGTTTTGTTGGTGTCTTAGAGCTGTTAACATGAACAAAAGAGCTCATATTTGCCCTTGAACTCTGACAGACACCTGTATTAATTAGGAAACTACAAAAGTATAACTTCCTAGAATTTTTTATGTTTGTCTTGTAACACTATGAAAAAACAACACCTACACTAATTTGGTTAAGCTGAAAAATAATTTTCCAGAATAATTCATGTTTTTCATGGAACACTGTGAAACACCTGTATTAATTACAATGAATTTGTGAAATAACTCATGCATTTCTGGATCAATAAAAAACACTTATATTAATTAGTATAAATATAAAAGTAACTTTTTACAATAATAAAGTGCAACCATTATAGTAGTGCTTGCAAAACTTGAAGAAAGAGGAACATGTTTTAATCATAATGAAATTGGAAAAATGTTTTTATCATAAAAAAAGGTGAATAATGATTTTGTCACAATGAAAGTTCAAGAATGTTTTCATCGTAATGAATGGTAATGATGAACAATGTACCGTATACAGAAACTGTAGCAAGTGAGCGTGTTAATGATGAAAGTTTGTTCATTTGTTTGAAATTAAGCACAAAGCTACACAATGGGTTATCGGAGCTCTGTCTACCACAGGTATCAAAACCTGGTTTCTAGCATTATAAGTCTATTGACATACTGCTGTGTCACTCAGAAGCTAATGATGAAACAAAACAATTTTTGTTTTACGTGAAACAGTGCTTTTGAGGTTATTGGTAACAAAAGAAAGATTATTATGAGACAGCATTCATCACATTATTAATACTGAAATTCACTAGATAAAAGCTAGGCAATAATACCAATACTATAAAAAATATTTCAGCTAATAATCATTTTTAACAAGGAAACACATTCAAAGTAAGCTTACAGTCAGAAGAGTCCAAAATGGCTAGTGCCACACTCACAATGAACATGAGAACAGTGATGATTAAACTGATAATAATTCTTTTGGTGAAATTTCCACCCCTACAGAAAGCAGAATCAGTTAATTAGAGAAAAGTAAACCAGTAACAAAGATAATTAAATATTCTGAATTAATTAACTTTTAAAAAAGTAAAACATATACTAGAGGTGCTTCCTATACAGTCTGTCTGCCTCAAAATAATGTTGAATTTTGCATTTAGTTTATTAATGTAAGTCATTTCTTTTTAACTAATAATCAAAACATTTTCTTCAAATTCAACATCATGCTGTAGGCTATTGAAGTCTTGAAATGTAACTGGATCAGCAAAATATCACTAATAATAATATCTGAAGACCTGCAGCAGCTATAAAAATATGTTAATAATACAGAAAAGTGAATCAATCATTAAATCACATTATTTATGTTGTATATAATGTTCACAATATAACAAAAAAGCAGAAATAAGGTACACATAGGCACATATAATTTTTGCGTTAATAACACATACTTAAAATCACATTAAACATTCAGTTAATTATTAAAAAAAAAGAATTGTGTGCTTAAAATTTTAAATCAAATAAAAAATATTTATTTTTTTATAATATTTTTTCCATATATTAACTATTCATCTTCGATATATTTTTAATAAACCTAATACTGCATCAAATTTTCTTTCAATTATTAAAACTCACATTTTTTATCCTTAGTTCAATAAAAGAAATTTACATAGGATAACTCTAGGTATTAGTATTTTTGTAACACTATTATCTAAAATATTTCAAGCCCTACATCATTTGATTTCTTCCATAAGAATGGTCATTGGTTTATTTAATTCTCTCAAATAAATTAATTTGTTTAACAAAATTTGAAAGCAGCATTAGATTTATAGAGATTGTTCTAACACACTTTATTTATCACACATGCTAGGTTAGCTTAATTTTAAACTAATGTCATAGTTGATTTCACTACAGACTGGAACATTTTGTTATGGACAACTTGTGACATAGACTTCTAACTGTGAAAAAATTTTGTTACAACATCCAAGTTACCACCACATTATTATGAAAGGTTGAGTTGCAGGTGCTTTTGTGAACAGTGAATTTTGTTACTATATTTACTAACATGTAAAATATTTCCTTACCAATAGATATTACTGGTATTTCTTTTTGGTGGTCAAATATGTACCTTATTATATAAGTAAAATATCACTCAACAAATTATTTTGCAAAAGTGATACATATATTATGTTTGCAAATTTTCAAGTTATTACACATATTTTCAATTCAAATCAAAGTATGGTATATTACAATTTCAGTGTTGTAGACCTAGGTTGTTTTCATTGTAATTTGTGATTTATGTAACACTGTTCATGACATCTCCTTCATCCATGTAACACACACTGTAATACATGCTTAGATCCCCCATCACCCCTCTAGCATTATGTAATTTTTAATGGTCCCCAAATGACTGTACAATTTATAATCAATTGTCATTTTTTATCATTGTCACCAATCAATTTAATATTTAAAAATGACCTGTCACAAAAATAATATAACAAGAATACACTATTCACATGTTGTCCTAGTAACAAAGTGGCATTAATGAAATGTCCAGTAATTAAATATTCACAATAAAATGTCTGGATCCCATTCCACTATACTTAGTCCACTTAATTAAAATTCATATCATAGTAGATTTCACTGTATTTAACTTTACTGACTTAATACGGGTAACTCTACTGAATCATTTTGATTTAATTAAAACAGTTTAGTTGATTTTATTGTTACTTCTGGATTTGATTAAAGTTCATATTTTTGGTAATTTTAGTGTATCAGGTGTATTTAATTCACATTGACATTACAATTGAACTACTGAAGCAATGTTGGACTTCTATCATTACCTTGTGTCTATTAGTTACTGAAATTAAAGATCAAATGTCAACATACAAGAAATATATTTGTTTTTGTAAATGCCATAGAGTAGGCAAATCGATATGTAAAAATACACCAAGTGTTATTTACATTAAATAATTTACCTTTAATTGCAAAGTTTGTTTGACTCTTTTATCAGATTAAGTCTTCATTGGTCAACAACGTACTGAAATAATATTGATTCATACTTCATACAGAAAACAGTCTGTGAATATTTTCTATGTAAGAACTGATAAGTAATGTACACTCTTTTAATAAAGTAATTAATTATTTTATATTACTTAAAAGATGATTTCATCTGGTTAATTTTAAATTGGTAACTGGACAGGGCAGGATCATTGGATCTTTTTAAGACAATCTTATAAAGTTTCTGATAATGACAATTTATCCTGCAACCAGATGTATTTGCCATTATTAGGAGCTTACAACTAAATATGTTGTACCTTAGTGGTTGAAAACAAAATACACAATGAGTTGAAACATTTGTAGAAATTATAAAGAATTACTGCTGAAAAATTTGTGCAATCCAAATCAAATACTAACAAATATTTGAAGAACTGTTCAAAAAAGGAAGTAAAAGTGGAAATGGCTGATATCAATATTTCAAAAACAATGCAAATAAGACAGTAAGAGTGGCATTTGGATTATTCACAGGCACACAGTGTAATAGGATGTTAACAAACAAAAATAGAATAAATTAAGCTCAACTGGGTTGAACAGTTATATATATTGCTATATGTAATGCTTAATACATGTATATAACATCTCTTGTTAAGACACCAAAGCACTCATTGATGTATTAAATGCAGGCTTTAAATGTATACAGAAATAATGCATTTTGTATCTAAGTAATGTTAAAAATTAGCAGAGAAGAGATAAATCTCATACAGAAAGTATACTACTAAAGTGAAACATGCAGAATTATCCAGCCTACTAATTATTAATTTATGTATGCATGTAAGTTAATAATTAGTAGAATGAATAATTCTGCATGTTACACTTTAGTAGTATACTTTATATGTGAGAGTTACCTATTCACTACAGGTTTTCTTTGTGAACATTAGATATATCAACGTACATGTCCATGCACCATCTACATCCACGTTATATAACTAGAATCAGCTTATTATCAGATATTTTACAGACTGTTTATAAGTTCATAGATGATAAGCTGTTCATTATAATACATACATATAGTGCATGGTTTAAAATGCAGGAAGAGTTGCATATATTACTTAAAAACTCACTAGTGTGTCTTGATTAAATTGTAAAGGATGTAACTGTGTCAAATGCACACTAATATTATTACCACATAATATGCATAAATTGACAACTTACACATAATTAACCTTCAAATATTCAAAGTGTTTAGTTAATATTAATTAATGCTAATATCATTTCCTTGTACTGAATAATAACAATTTTTTTTCTAAATGCACTGAATTCTGATCTCATGATTTAGTCAAGCATACTGTTGAATTATTCATTAAACAAATATATATTTCACCTATAATATAGTTGCTTCTGTGATAATAACCAAGACAAGTTATTTCTTTTTCATTGAACTCACCCAGTATGCAGAAAAAGATTCAAACCACTGCACAAGACATTGGGAACTTGACATGCAACACCGAGGTAAGAGAGAAAATTTCTTCTAAAATCTTCTGTCTGAGTGTTAGATTCATTGACATTCAGCTTTAAGTCCACAAAATACTAAACAAAAGGAAAGTAAAAATGATAAAATTAGATTATATTTTGATTAATAATATGGGAAATTATTATTTCTTCATTAGAGTTTCAGAAAATTTCCAAAAAAACACCAGAACTTTACCGTGGGATAAAATGAAGTTCTATCTGAAATGTTCATTATGAAATATTAAAAAAAAACAAAAAAAAACAACAACATATGAAATGGTGTAACTGACCAAAATGTTTTGTCTCTCTTATGTATAACAAAAGAAAGTTATTATCAGCTGCTTTTTATAAAAGTTAAAACATAACAGTTGTAACAACTTTTGAAACAGAACTACAATGTTATGCTATTTCAGTATTATGTGCATTTTTTTTTCTGTTTCTGGTAATCTAGGAGTATTCACTAAGTAGAAAACAATAAACTGTTTGAATACAAAAATGTAGGAATATAAATGAGTTGAAACAAATCTGTAACAGAGCTTCATTATTTTTCTTTAAGATGGAAAGAAAAACATAAATCATTAGAGGAAAATAAATCATGTGTGGAAAATGGCATTTTAAACCTAAATGGGATCATGGGTTACTAGTCAAATTAGAAATCTTAGGATTTAGTTATAGCAGTCCATAATTTTGAATTTAAAAAATGTAAGTAACTGTAACTTATACAGAGAAAGTAGAGAGAACCTTGCACAATACACTAGAATGCTAATAAATTGGCCTACAAAATGTGGAAAGAACAAACATAAGATGATGTCTTTATTGTTACACAGTACACAGACAAGTATGTTAGAAACTAAGCCTATGAAATAAGGGAAAGAGAATTATAAGATGTCAGAACAAAAAACAAAAAAGTGAGATAACCACAGTCATCTTGTTTCAAAGTTACATGGTAGTGACTGTTACTATTTTACAAGTGTAGGGCTGTTACTTCTTTGAACAAAGAGACTATACTAAAGCCTATGCTAAGGTAACAAAATGTGATTTCATGTTCAAACTGTTTACACTGACTTTGGTTATACTTAGAAAAATCTGTAGAAAATATGGTAAAACTTAATTTACATAACTATGTGTAAGTAACATGTCATTAAATAGCTAAATAAAATTAAAATCATTATAAATTTTTACATAAATATTTAAAGTTGTCACCTTACTACTAATATAACTGAGCTTATGATTTAAAAAACTATATATATCCAAAAAATTCTGAAAATGCACATACAAATTATATATTTTCTATAAGACAAGCAGTTGTAAACAAAAAATGTTTCATATTTTTATATGTTTTCCAACATCTTTCACTAACTCTCAACTGTAACTTTAATTGTTTGTCTGTTACTGATCACCATTGATCTTGGAAAGTGCTATTAAACACATTATAAATGAGAATTCAACAATAAAACTTAAAACTAACTGTTGGCTTTATCAACTGGTTTTCATTACCTATGTTTCACAATAACTTCAAAA